>NC_090732.1:51084079-51099079 GCF_036898095.1 Palaemon carinicauda | reverse complement strand
CCTTATCCAACTGTTGCTATTATTTTACGTATCTATATTGCACTACCACGAATTGTTTGTGAAGGAAAAGATCATTTTCAAAATTTCATAAACAATAATATGTATCTAAATTATAATGGGACAAAAGTGCATTAATTGATTGAGTTTAATAAGCACTCAGCATAGTTAAAAAAATATATATGATAAATTTGCTTGTGCAAAAGCTAGGAAAGTTTCATTATAAGTTGTATTTTATTACATTGAGTAACATATAATTTTTAAGATTTCTATACTTTTATTTGATTTTTATGAGTGTGAAGAAACAATATTAGATTTTTTCTTAATATCTAATTGAACATCAAACTCATACTCTAAACTATGAATTTCTGAATATGAGGAAAAAAAATATAATTATCGGTTAGGTAAATCATATAAGGTTATGTTAATCTCCGAAGTACTATATGCTCTCAAAATAAGAATGATTAATCTAACTTGTTGCGTATTGCTCTAATTTCCTCGATGTCACAAATGCTCATAGAATTGTTCATATTAAAAAGAAGAACTGATTTGGGTCGTTCCCCTAATATGACAGGGCCCCTTGTGGATCCTTAGTCTATGGGCCACAAAGGGTCTTAATTAGGCACTGCTGACAGCAGATTAAATATTTATATATATATATATATATATATATATATATATATATATATATATATATATATATATATATGTGTGTGTGTGTGTGTGTGTATATATATATATATATATATATATATATATATATATATATATATATATATATATATATATATATATATATATATATATATATATATATATATATAAATACATATATTACGGCTGGCAAGCTACACAACCTCTTTAATCACAAATTCACCTGTCTGTTTTTACATTAAATCTGTTACACTTGAAAATAGTTATATAATTCCCAGACAACAATATATAAAAAAAAATGAATATCCAAAGGTCTCTTAAGTACACTCAAAACAAAACTGGGTAATTATTATTAAGAACTATTTAAACAACTTCTTACTTCATTTCTTTAACAGTGGTAAGAGTAAATACTGAAATAAACACTGGTGATTGGAATAATACACTCTTTACAAAAATAAGCATATGCTATAAAAATTTCAACACTTTGAAAGAATTATCATAAAAAAAAAATCTGTCAAAATATCAAGTATGGGCAAAACCTAGAATAAGACAAAAAGAAATTAATACTTACAAAAATCATACAAGCACCTCTTTCACTAGAAACTGAATTTTACACAATTAATTAGTCTTGACACTTAATGAAAATAGTTAACCTAATAACGATACAAATATACTTCACGCTTCTACATAAATCCCCCTGGGCCAGTTACAAAGATTTAAACAATACCAACACTCACCACAACGCAATAAATCAAAAGTCACCTTTTACGTTTTCCATAACGTTTCAACTCACTACACAAGATGTACTGTATGTTGTAAATAAACTTAACCCCTATGGAGAAGACACACTATAAGCACTGCAGATACAAAAGATTGTACTTTGGCTCGTTCACAGGAAAAACTGAATCTCTTCTGCTGTTCTGCATCCCAGAGGATGCATATATATATGAACTTAGTAACATCTAGACTACTTTAATAGATTATTCTCATGGCTCGATGGCTGGCTCCTAGCGACGGCAAAGTTATCAACTAAATAAAAATTCAGGAGAACGAACATTGGTTTTAGGCAGCTCTCCCTCTCAGCAGCTCCGCTCACCCACCGTTCTCGGAAATAAAAAAAGAAAAAAAAAAAAAAAAAAAAAAAAAAAGATGAAAAATAACACTTTGGTTTTCAAGAACCTTACAAAACATGTGGCAAAGATAAGAATTGCCTATTTTCTCACAACCATGACGCAATACTTCATAAAGAATATAAAAAGGATTTAAAATAAGCCATCGTTCATATCCCATATGGATCATATAACAAGGGGGGAGTCATTTTTGCACTATGACATTGAAATTTGCACAGAATATGCATCTATATGTACACAATACTTCAGCCTTTTTTAGTCTCCCTAAGCTGAATATTTTTTTTTTTTTCTTGGTTTTTTTTTGTGGGTTTTTTCTCTTATTTTCAAAATCTATCTCCTCCCTTATTTATGAACCAATTTTAAAAATTTAAAAACCAACATAGTGCTTATAGTATATACAATGCCAAAAAATTTACATATTTTCAAATTTTCTTATATTTTTTGTTCCATCTTGTAAAAAAAATGTCAAAAAAAAAATTTCAATTTTTTTTCAAATTAATATTTTTTTTTTTTGGGGGGGGGGGTTGATAGGAAAAATCTTGTCATATTTTCTATTTGTACAATCATCCAGAATTATAATACTTTTTTAATTTAAAAAAATGGTCCATAAATAAGGAACTAGTTAGCAATTTGATAACGAAAAATACCATTTTGAGAAATAACAGTTTAAAGTTTTGATGCATTCACATTTGTTGGTAAAGCTGATCTGGAGAGTGTACAAGGCTCCTGGTCCCCTCTTTTATAAAAATATATTATCCCCTCTTTTAGACATGGTTATTTTTCTATTGTTGTATTGGGGGGGGGGGGCCGTTGTTCATAGTATGCCAGTCTACTCATTGTTGCTAGGTTTAGTACCCTAACTGGCTCCTGGCTGATATGCATCTTCTCTGCTTGCATATACTTTCGTTTTCTTTTTCGGTGGAGTAATAGATATGCTTTTTCTTCTTTTTTCTTTTAGTGTGAGAGTTTTTAGACATTGCTTTGTTGCATCTTTCATTACTGGGATTAATGAGCCAGCAATGTATCTTACATAGTGCTCAATTGCTGCAATATGGTAGGCAAAAGTGGCAGTATCTTTTCCATGATATCTTACTTTTAGGCACTTGGCGCATACTTTACTGTTGAAAGCCTCGTTCATATTTTGAGTACGGCCCTTCCTGCATATGCTCAAGATATCATCCATTGCAACTCTCTCAAAACACTGGCAAAATAACTAGGTCGTTGGATGATAGGGTTGTCAGGTAGATTCTCGGGTTAGCATATGCATGCACAAAACTGGAATTTTTACCTACTAAAATACTCCAGATTGCTTTCATCTTTCGTCTGGCAACAGTACACACCTCGAGGCTAAAGGAGAGTGGTAAAACTAAAATTTGTGATCTTGACCCAAAAATCGAGTTTCTTCCCTTAAACAATTACGTAAGACTTCATAACAAAATTCATGAAGTAAAAAGTTAATTCTAAAAAATAATGTAAATTTACATATACTGACTTGAATGATAAATACCATGAAATTAACAACGCGGGTCTTACGTAATTTACAAACAAAACTTATACATATACACAAGAGGAACTCACCTTACGGACTGGTTATTCACCTCTACAATGCACATAAGGAATTAATAAAATATATAAATAAATTATTTACTCTACACTGGACCAGCTTCGTAAGATAGTTCACCCCATAATAAGATTATTTTTTCTAGACCTAAATCCAATGCTTCAGCCCAAGATAGATAATCTGCAACCACGTTTTCTTTACCTGATATATGCTTTATATTAATACAATACGATTGCAAACATAATGACCACCTAGTTAACCTTGTATATTATTTTCAAATTTATTAAGAAAATTTAAAGGAGTATGATCCGAAGGCACTGTAATCTCTTCATTTTGTGGTCGAATTACATAGACCTCAAAATTGTTTATCGCTGGGACTAACGCTAGCAGTTCCTTTTCAACTGTCATATAGGCTTACTGATGTTTCTTCAGCTTTGATAACATAAAACAGACAAGGTGAAGTATTCCTTCCTTATCTTCTTGCAATAAGACAGCTCCAATCCTGTTATCGTATGCATCTACTTGGACAAGAGATTAGTTGGGAAATCCGGTGCTTGAAGTATCAGTCTCTAAGTTAATAAAGCCTTCCTTGAATTTTTTCCTTGTTCCTTTATCTCGATAACATAAGCCTGGTCAGTGCTCTTTTACAAAATGCGGAATGGTTCTTAGAACTCGTTGGCGAGAGGGAATCCCCTTATTTATAAGTAGACCCACACCTGTCATCCTACCGCAACTTGTCTGTTCGTACTCATCATACTGAACCTTTTCTTAGTTCATCCTTGACTCGTTTTCATGCCCTCTAAGGAAAATTTCCTTAGCTCGCCGATCATTTTCCTCCAATCCTTGACATCTCCTTCCACCTTCTCTTGATCTTTCCGCTTTCCTGCAAACATTTTCTTTGGTCCTTTGCTGAAGGGTTCTCCTCGTACTTCCATCAGGTGTAAGGGCATTTCCTTGATGCACTTGCTATACTTTTCAGTCATCTGGCAAACGTGACATGCACGGCAAAACTGGCTCACGTCCTTACGCATGTCAGGCCAGAAAACGTTTTTCATAATCTTCTTTGGTGTCTTCCTTATCCCCATATGTTCCATCTCGAGTGCTACGGCTATCACCTGTTTTCTCAACGGTGTGGAAATCAATATCTGACAGTATCTCCCACATTTAGCATTCCCAGGAATATCGGCGAGTCTATGGCTCCTCATGAGCATCCAATCCTTAAGATAATAACAGGTTGGAGACTCCTGTGCCTTCAACTTTTCCAGCACGTGGTAAAATAACTCTATTAACGTTGCATCCTTCCGTTGCAATCCTATCAGCCTTTTCCTGCTCACTTGTTCTACTTCTAACACTGAGTTTCCTATTTCTTTCAGGTCCATTTGTTTTTTGTCCTTTTGTGCACTCGTCTGTCATTCCTCTTTGCTTGGGCTTACTCGGGAGTTCTCCTTTTGCATCCCATCAAGGGAATCCTCTCCTTTGGAAAACAAATCCTCCAAGTTCATCTCTCCTTCAATTTCTTTTTCTTCTTTTCAAGCCACTTTGGTTGTCATACTCCTAGTCGTCATACAACTAGGAAACAGATATGGGTACTCCTTCATGAGTTCAGTCATAGGACTATACTTCAACAATTTCCCTGTTACAATGAGACAAAGCATAAACGGCGCTCCACCAACCTCATTACCAAGCAGGATGTCTAATCTCTCGATCACCAATGATTTCTTTACCGCAAATCAAAATTCCCTTTCACCAACTAGCATGACAGTTTCAAACGACAAATAGGGGTAACCTCTTCACCTCCTATTACATTCAAAATAACTGAATATCCTGTCAGAGAATGTCCCACCAATGGGTGTACTCCTCGTATCACCTGGGTACAACCTGTATTGCGCAATATCTTGATTTTGCTTACTCCCATCTATTGCTGATAACATGCCTTCATAAATATAATGTTTAAAGGTATCCACCCTGTTTAGGTTTGTCCTGTTCATCATGTTAACGATGTCTGGTTATTTTCCTCTTCATTCTTTCCCAATTGTTTCTTCATCTTTGCATTCTGTGAAGTCGAATTATCCTTAATCATTTGGGAGACTACTTTTGGTTGATTTGACCAACATTCCTTACTTTCGACTTTTTAAAATTAGATTTGAGGTTGATTTGGAGTCAAAACCCTGATAATTGGTTTTATATCTAAAGTGGTTGATCAATGCTCTGATTTGAGGATAGGGTTGGTAACAGTTTTTTTAACGCTAGTGTATAAATGCCAATAGCAATTATTCCTTTAGGTTTTTGGTTGACAATACTGGACCACCTAAATGGTGTTAGTGGAGTGGGGGCGGGGGTGGGGGGTCTTATATGATGATATGTCATCTCTATTTTAACTATTTTCACTCCTTCAACTGGGAGATCTTTGCTCTTCGAGATGATCGATATATCTCAAGCATATATCGTATTACGGTAAAGAGCGCTAGCACCGTAGACCAACAGGTGCATGCCTGTGTTTTTAGGTGGTGTCGTTTTCATATACGAGGCCTGTCGGAAAACTATCCGACCTTAATCCAGAAAAAATAAGTTATATACCTGACAGGATTTGGACCCTAATCTCCTTCAAAGTAGGTCCCTTGTGCTTGCACACACTTAGTCCACCGATCCATCCACTGCTGGAAACACCTCTGGAAGTGTTCTTTTGGAATGGTGTTCATCTTCGCCGTCGCATTCCGCATTATCTCCTCTCTAGTCTCAAAACGGGTTCCTTTCAGTGGCGTCTTCAATTTTGGAAACAACCAGATTCTGAACACCGTGATAACTGGAGATGAGTCATGGGTGTACGGGTACGACCCAGAAACAAAAAAACAGTCGTCGCAATGGAAGCATTCAGAGTCTCCAAGGCCGAAAGAAAGCGCGACAGGTGCCAAGCAAAATGAAGGTGATGCTTACTGTCTTCTTTGATATCCGTAGAATTGTACATCACGAATACGCACCGGAACGACAAACAGTGACAAAGGAGTACTATCAAGATGTTCTCCGTCGTCTCCGTGACGCAGTTCGGCGCAAAAGGCCAGACATGTGGAGGGCGAAAAATTGGCAACTGCATCACGACAACGCCCCCCCACACTCATCCCAATTGATCCAACATTTCTTGGCCAAACATGGAATTCCAGTTGTTCGTCAACCTCCCTACTCTCCAGACATGGCTCCTTGCGACTTCTGGTTGTTTCCAAAATTGAAGACGCCACTGAAAGGAACCTGTTTTGAGACTAGAGAGGAGATAATGCGGAACACGACGGCGAAGATGAACACCATTCCAAAAGAAGACTTCCAGAGGTGTTTCCAGCAGTGGATGGATCGGTGGACTAAGTGTGTGCAAGCACAAGGGGCCTACTTTGAAGGGGATTAGGGTCCAAATCCTGTCAGTTATATAAATTATTTTTTCTGGATTAAGGTCGGATAGTTTTCCGACAGGCCTCGTATATCTCCTGGAGACGTAGTAAGTCACCTCTGAGGCCGGAGAGGATTTTTATTATTGTTGGTGAAATTCTTACTGCATTGAAGATGATTATCTTGTAGCTTGACATAATTGGGGACAAGGGTTTATCCTTTTACCACTCTTGTTTTTCTGTAATGTCCGTGGTGTACAGATTGATCTATCCTATAACATAGTGATTTCTAAGCAGCCAATAAAACGATCTCTACTTGACTCAAGGTTACAGCTATATAGTAATTATGTGGATTATTGCTTCATCACTATAAATGAATGGAAGGCAAAAGCATTTCTACTAAGTACCTTTCGCGATTGAGGTTTCTTAAACTAATTATAAGTATCTCTTAAAAAACTTTGACTAACTCATAAGGAAAAGAAGTCGTTATGGTGCCTAATGAATATATATATATATATATATATATATATATATATATATATATATATATATATATATATATATATATATATATATATATATATATATATATATTCTTATCCAGCCCTGGCTGAAACCCAAAAGATAAATAAAATATAAGAAAAGGAGGGTGAAGCGTGACATCGGGGAAACGGATATTTTTTTTTTCT
This sequence comes from Palaemon carinicauda, assembly GCF_036898095.1. Classification (NCBI taxonomy): domain Eukaryota; kingdom Metazoa; phylum Arthropoda; class Malacostraca; order Decapoda; family Palaemonidae; genus Palaemon; species Palaemon carinicauda. The sequence goes on along the minus strand of NC_090732.1, from coordinate 51,091,674 downwards.
CTCTCGAAGATAAAGCATGTTTTCTAATAGTTAGAAAATTTAAATAGAACCCGCTTCCAAAGATTAGTAGAAGACGAAGGAAATTTGCTGTACTTTGCAATAAGGATACAAGAAGTAGTCTCGTGTCTGTTGCGTCGCCGTATAATTAAAGCTAATTTATTGCTAACCTAGCCGAGGATTGGTCCGAATACTAAGAGGGAGCCACATGATTACAAGGGGAATCTTCCAAGAACGAATAATAATAGCATCTTGCTACTTCCTGGGTTTATTTGTTATTTTAGTTGTATATTTAGCAATTTAACGTAGTTTAGCTACATAAGATTTTAAGCCACCAATGGCGCCAGATTTAATGTTACACAAAACTCCACAGGAAACCACAAACAAGAAATGTATTTCAGAGAATATAATGATTAACTAGGTAGAATTACTTAGTTATATTATCATAAATAAAATAAAAATCTCTGACATTGTCAAAAGATAATCGAACACCAGAGAGTTTATGACGAATGCCACTGATAGGGTCCCTTTGTATGGATCTTAACAAAGGTTGAAGTTTTGTGAAGCGTATGAAATCTATATAATATTAGGAACTTTATAATTAAATCAATCTGAAAGGGAAAAAAAAATCTTTCCATTCGTCTCAAGCCCTATGCTGCTACCATCTTGGATTTTACACAATGGCAGAATTAAAAACGTTTTAGCATAATATCTGAGTTTATAAATAATCTAGAGCGTTTATTTTGCTCATAATTGCCGATGTCTTAATACATTTATTAGAATTTTTTTTGAAAATACTTACTAATTTCAATAAACATTTTGGTTATTAGGCTATATTAGCACCAGACACAAACTTATGCTTATATAGTGGTCTGAATAATGCTGTAAGCCTAGATTATGGCTGTTGAACAATTTATGGTAACATAGATGTAAGTTAATGGTAGTTGAATATTAAGAGTATGTTTTTTTTTTATTTTTTTATTTTTTTTTTTTTTTTTTTTTTGCAAGGTCTAAACATAAGAATCTCAAACTGTCAAATAGGCTACTTGTCAAAGTCAGTCGTTTATTAACTGGAAACAGTGTACTCTGTGTCCGTCTGATGATAAAAGGGAAGGCCCCTACGAGCATGTGATGGGCATTTTAGAAGAGAGGGCAAGTGCGCAGTCCTGAAATTACCTGCAAAGCTATACAAATGAAACTAACAAAGACTAGATCCAGGAGCCAGACATACACAAATATTAGCTAATGGCTGCCAATCTGCTAGGAGGGGTGGACAGGAAATAGGAAACAATGAAATGGACAATTCTGACCCGTCAGCATTTGGGCCCTCAACACCATTTACAAAGTCCTGTACATGTCCACTGGATAGGGGATAATGATTCATCTGTCAGAGAAATAATGAAGAACATCTCTATTAGGTGAGGACTGTCAATGCAGGGACATCTCTTACAAAAGCTGTTAAAAGATTCAAGAATGGCAGACTGAAAAAAGAAAAATAGCACATGCATAGCTCTGGGGGATGCACTTTCAATTAATGTTTGGTACTAAAAACCCTGCTGTATGAAGAAAGTTTCACTTGGGCAACAAAAAGCCAGTACTATTGGAAGCAAAACAGATTGCAGGGACTACTTGCTACATTGTGCAAATCTGTTCGATCTGATTAACCTTACTGATATCCAAACAGAAAAGCATGCATACATACCAGTAAAGAAAGAGAACAACAAGGTGTTTATGTCTGTAAACATGAGAGCCACAGTAAAACTCCATAACATGATGGTGGGTCTAATGGAGATCAAGGACTTGTATGGCAGACGGATAGGCCATGCTATGTCCTGCATAAACATCAACCAGGAAGAGGCCACTGAGAACCAAGAATTCACTCTTACACCAGGAGTCCTTTTGTCTCCATATGATACAATTATGCCACGCCTAGACAAATTTAAGTTGATTCACTTCCTCAACATATTGACAACAACAGAAACTAATAGGAGGATGCCTCAACTTGTAAGATATCCCTGGTTGATGGAACTACAGAACATAGTCAAGAAACCAGCAACTATAGTTAGAGTAAAATATCTCAGTGATTTTATAAAGAGTGCTACGACTTATAGAAGAAAGAAAGATCACATACAGTATCATATCAGAGCTGACACAAACTTAAAACACATCCCAATGGCTAGGCTCTTTTTACATCACGGGACGAAAACTGATCTGACATCTTTCTGCACAGTAAATAAAAAGAAAAAAAAAAGGTCATCACCACTTCTCTGGGCAAAAAAAAAAAAAAAAAAAAAATTACTAATCAAGGAAAACAATCATGAAGAAAGATACACAGTGCTGATCTACCAGACTGTCCCGATGTCACAGTGTACCCAACCGGATACTCAGATAATTTTCTTCTCCCCAGACACAAATGTTCTGGTTTTATAGGGATAGAACAAATATAGAGAGCTATGGGGGGTAGAACACGAAAGAGAAATCGCTTTGCCAGCCTTCCATCCGTTCACTGGCATTAACGACACTAGACGATTCTCTCATAGAGACAAAGTAATCTTGTTCCAAGGTAGATAGAGATGTAACCAGTTTTCTGCGGATGCTTTCAACAGAGGTAGAAGTGATCGAAACTCTGTTGGCCACCCTGGCTAGCTTTGTGTGTGCATCCCATTCTCCAAAATGCATCTTCAACATATACATACCATCTCCCAACTGCGATGGCATTTCTTCTTTAACTTTATAGCAGAAATTGACAATTTAGATTCCTCCCTTGGAGCTCTGAGACATGTCCTGAGAGTCCATATCCAAGCCAGTGTGTGGCGACAGGACAACATTGTTCTGCAGGATCTTCAACTAGATTCTCTACAGAATGGCCACCACAACAAGTCAGATGGCCAGCTTAAACCATCTACAACATACGCTTCCAGTTCCAAAGGCCATCCTTGAAATAGTTAGCTGTCAATACAAAACATGTTGATCATCCGCCATTGCTCTTGCACAAATATGAACTTATTCTGCACCGTCTTTCCCAATACTGCAGTGATTGTCAGAATGATGAGGACCAAAGAAAAATTACATAAAGACTCCTTGATTGCCTAAATTATTAAACCAGTGTTTATGAGCAGAAGGTTGGTTCTTAATACGAACTTGGTGGGACGTTCAATGAAATTGAATATGTCACTTGAATAGTCTCTGGTTGAATCCAGCTTATTTGTTTCGAAAACATTGAACTCTTTGGTCCTAAAAAATAGTGGTTTTAAGATTTAAAGACCGCTTATGAATGAAAGGAGAAAGGATAATTACAATGCCCTAACAAGACAATACCCAATAGATTGGCCATATATACAAATGGTCAGCACCCATGTCCTCTCTCCAACCAAGCTAGGACTAGGGAGGGCAAGGCAAGGGATTTATTGACTTTGCTGGTGGACCTCTAGGCTCCCCAAAACCACCCATCCTTAGCTCACAAAGATAATGAGGTTACATATCTACAAGAAACTGTCGAGCTTGAGCCTGACTGGAACTCCAGTCTGGAAGAACCCAGGCTGGTACGTATCCAATAACTATCAAGTTACTATTTCTAGGTTAATTAGAAGCTGAGATACTGACGGAAACTTTTCTTACGGCAGCCATTTTGTAAAACTTGAAATGGCGGCCATATAGATATCAGGGGAAATGGAAAAATTCGTTTTCTGATGGCTTATTCAAAAAGTTTCCCAAAATTTTTAGGTTTTATAATCTCTAAATCACAGTGACTCTGACTAGGATATAGCTTACATTATGAAGTCCATACTGGATATGTCTGAAGACGATGAGCTCCAAGATGTTTATAGATATGATTGTTTTATGAAATATGAAAACTATTAGTAATAAAAGATTAAATATGAAATTTATAATGGTCGTGTACCTTATGAGATGGGGAAAACAAGGTCAAATCTCATAGAAACATGCTAAACATTTGTCTAAGGTAAATACAAACTGCATTTTATGAAAGTTTATTTGATAAAGAAAACAAATCTACGAATCATCGTCGTGTTAATGCTCGCCTTGAAAATTCACACGATTTTCTTAGAGAAATTTTCTCTGGTGATCTTAAAAGTGGTAAAACCCTCGTGTACCCTAAGCACAAAGGTTATATAACTAGAATAGAGATATTCCGTAACATTTTAATCCAGCATAAAACAGAAAATTTCAAATTCATATCTTGGGAAAAAAAAATAATAGTCGGTTTACAAAGCGAGTAAAATATATATCCATCGGAATGCATGAAGGATAACGATCACATATTTCTAGAAAAACAACCCTTTTGCTACGAATTACATAAAAAAGTAGTAATTGTAATCAAATAGTAATATATAGAGAATATAAAGGAGACTGGTGAATCACGTGTTTCCTCTCTCCAGTGCTGAAAGGTAACAAGATCAAAATAAATCATCAAATGAAAATAATACTCCAATTACATAGCAGATACAAGATAAAAGAAATATTATTTTTTTGCAAAGGAGTAGTATTCCATTCCCAATGAAGTCACAAAATAACATAACTTGAGACACTATGAGGGAATTAGATGAATTGGTAAATGTGATTTAGGTAGCAAATAGATCAAGCAAAGTGCTGTATAGTGTGGACATTGCCAATAGAAAAGGAGAATAGAATATAGAATTCCATTTTATCTCAATAATATGGAAAAATGTAAGGACCTTGAACTCTTCAACACCAAAGTTGGTAGAACTGAACTATTTAAGGTGTAGTATTGAGAAAAGGGAATTAAGCATCATTGCGAGAAGATGCTGATTCAACAAATAATTTTAAAAGATTGTTGATGTAGCAGTAAGGAGATACCATGGCTTCAATAAGAAACCGTGTTTACATAATGTAGTAAATTAATAAAATTGGATTAATAATGTTAAATATAGGGTAGTACTTTGGTCAAGGCACCAATCAACTCCCGAAATACTATAAATAGTGAGTTATCGGGTCCTTTGAATGGCCAATGATACTAAATTGGATCCCTCTTTGGTTAAAGCTCAATTATCATTTGCCTATACATACATCGGATAGTCTAGCCTATTCTTTATACATTCTCCTCTTTCCTCATATGCCTATCAAGATAAACGAAAAGGTCATCTTCACTCAAAGGGTTAACTACTGCACTATAATTATTGTTCAGGGATGACTATCTATATCGTATGGATAGAAGGGACTTAAACTTTAGCAAGGGTAAGCAGTTCTTCAAGGAGGGCTCTCCAAAATCAAACCCTTGTTCTCTAGTCTAGGGCAGTGTCATAGCATTTGTACCATGGCCTTCCGCTGTCTTGTGTTAAAGTTGTCTTGCTTGAGAATACACTGTTTCCTCATTTCCTTCCCTCACTGAGCTATTTTTTTTCACAGTACTCTTAAAGATTTGTCATTTCATTTATTTAAATATATTTTCTAGTTAATGAAAACTACCTCTAGAGATACGTATTAATTTTCGATATCTATATTTGTACATTCTTTACCTCTTTTTTTAACTACCGATGTTTTAAGTTCTACAATAGAATTTTGAGAAGCAATCAAGTCTTTAAACTATCCGTAATACTTTTCTTGAATGCTATCCGAATACATTCAGATTTTGCTTAATAATGTACGTTTTTCGGGTCAGCTTTATTATAGATTTTTATTTTTTATTTATTTATTTATTTTTTGGGATACTGCGTGTTTTTTCACTTTTCGGTTTTCGCATCATTCATCATTGAACCTTCGAATTTGGTGGATTTTTTCTTTTCAACATTGTAGCCTACATTTCGGCTCCCTTCTAAACTTCAAGTCTACTTATGTGACGCTTCTTTGAAGAGAAAAATAAATCCCCGTTATTTTGTATTGTTTTCCTGACATATGACATTTTACATATAAACAAATAATCTTTGCACGAATTTCATGAACTAAACGCATAGAAGTTTAAAAAATAAGAGAACCTTTGAGCATAGTTATGTTTAAAAACAAGATAGTTGGGAGAAAGCTTTTTCAAAATTTGTTTATAACTTTTTCTTATAGAATTTTGTAAATAAAGAAAAAATTCACAAACAAATTCTCAAGAAAACACAAGCACCCTAAATAGGAAAATCGTTCTACTAAAAATAACTTTCCTGAGAAAATATTTCTATTTCTGTTAATATAGTTCATTATTGGACAATTTAACATCTAATGAAAGTCTGATTTCATATGTATTAAGATTCTAAACACAAAAATAACTAGTCATGCTTCATTGTCTTTAGTCCACCTCCAGAGAGCCTAACTTCATCAGCCAAATTTTCACAGACGGATGAAGTTTCACAAAGCTCCGTATACGTCTCCTTTTGCTTAATGAGAGACAGAGAGCGGGTGATATAGATGATAGCAATAGCAGTTTCTCATAACTAACTGCAGAAGTTTGCCTATTCTATCTACTCAGACTTCCTCAGCTTTGCTTCCTTGCCAGCGATTCAGTGTTTCTTTACCTCGTCTTATCATATTAATATCGTAACTTATTAATAAAGCATGATATTTTTATAGTTCATATTAATATCTTACCTTTTATATTAATACGAAAAAAAATGTTCATAGTTTTAACATTTGAATACACCCCAACGCACACACACACGTACGCACACACATCACACACACACACACACAAACACACACACACACACACACACACACACATATATATATATATATATATATATATATATATATATATATATATATATATATATATATATATATATATATATATATATATATATACGCACAAACATATATACACACACACACACACACACACACATATATATATATATATATATATATATATATATATATATATATATATATATATATATATATATATATATATATATATATATATATATATATATATATGCTGAGTGGTATGGTCACTGGCATACAGATATCCTGGACCAGGGTTCAAATCCCAGCCGGTCTGATATTATAGTCTTTGGGTGATTCCGCCTGGGGCTCTGATCCCGAGGTCGTTAAGAGAATCCAGACTTTAATGTATTAATATATATGGCTTATTTGAAATATAAAAAAAACAAGTTTAAATGTGCAAAAATTTATCATATATATATATATATATATATATATATATATATATATATATATATATATATATATATATATACGTATATATATATATATATATATATATATATATATATATATATATATATATATATATATATATATACGTATATATATATATATATATATATATATATATATATATATATATATATATATATATATATATATATATATATATATATATATATATATATATATATGTACACATAAATAAATCTAAATATATATATATATATATATATATATATATATATATATATATATATATATATATATATATATATATATATATTATTCTCAACGAAGAATTTAATTTAGTTAAAAATGTAATAGTGTCAAATAAGTTGAGATCAAGTGACCATAAATTGTGAAAAGTAAAATTTTATTAGGTCTATAAAAAGAAAGAGAAAAATTATTGTTAAGAAAGAAAAGAAACACTTCTGTAATAAGAAAATAATCTGATGAGGCTTGTTTAG
>NC_090732.1:51071579-51076579 GCF_036898095.1 Palaemon carinicauda | reverse complement strand
ATTGAATCAATGTTTCTGGACATTAACCGTTTTTAATGCAAATTTTTAACAGTGTAAATAAACAAATGATGTTAAATTATTTTATGTTCTTGCATAAATTTGATATAATTCTGATAAATTACTCTCAAAATCTTAAAAGCGGTTTAGCAATACTTGTCAATAATAAGCCTAATGTGGACGTTTTGAATTCAGATATTGATGTAAATGATTTGGTAATAAGTGCTATATGTAAAGTGTTAACTGTTAAGATTAAAATTTTTGAATGTATATGCTCCTTCAAGTAATGATAAAAAACGAGACAGAACAATTCTTTAATAGTGACATTTTATAATTCTTAAGAAATAACATAAGCAATATAATAATGGGAGGGGACTGGAATTATATTACAAGCATGGGAGATTGATCGAATCCAGATAATGAACTGTTGTCAAAATAACTGTTGAATCTAAAGAATAGTTTGAAATTGAAAGATGTTTGGTTCATTATGAATCACCAAACGGAGTTTACATTTCTGAGAGAGAATTATGGTTCCAGACTGGACAGGTTTCATGTTAAATATTTCCAAGATAATGTTTCTAACATTCAGCCAATTCCTTTGAGTTGGTCAGATCATTGTGCTGTAAAATTATCGTTAAAATAGAAAAAGAAAAAAAAAATATGACATTACAATATTGAAAATTGAATTATTGTATACTTGATGATGACAAAATTGCAAATAATTTTGATGTATGTTGGAATTTATTCAGAGCAAAGAATGCAACTTTGACAGTTTAATTCATTGTTGGAAATTTGCCCCCCCCCCAAAAAAAAAAAGAATTTAAGAATTTCTTCATTAGATGCTCAAAATAAGTGAATAGAGTAAAAATCAGTTTAATAAATTTGCTAAATTATCAATATAAATAAGAAATTTGAAAATTCATGTGAAAAACTTTAAATCGCAATATTGTTAATCAATTAAAATCGAGAATAAATGTTATTCAAAATGAAATATGAGAAAGAATAAAGGTGAGGGAGACGTGGACAACCATTAGAAAGGTGAACAAGTATCAGCATAATTACTTGGAAAAGAGATAGGTGTAAGGTCTTTTTTTTTAATAAGGTAAAAAGAAATGATGGCAGCAAAGTAACATACCGGAAAGCAATTATGAATTATGTGATAGAATATTTCGAAAATTTATGCAAGAAAGAGGGATGCGATTTAGATATACAAAATAGGTTTTTACAGCTCATACAGATAGTTATAGGAGAAGTAAATACAACATTAACAATAACAGTCGGTGAAAAAGAAGTGTTGGATACCATTAGGAACATGAAAAAATGGGAAAATCCCTGGGATAGATGGGCTACAGTAGAGTTTTTTTTAAAGTATTATTAATATTATTAAGCGAGATTCAATGGAAATGATGTTTTAAAGATAAATAAGGGAAAATCCCTGGGATAGATGGGCTACAGTAGAGTTTTTTTTAAGTATTTTTAATATTATTAAGCGAGATTCAATGGAAATGATGTTTTAAAGATAAATAAGGGAGTCATTTCCATCATACCTAAGGAAGGAGATTCAGATATAATTACAAACTGGAGACCATTAACAATATTAAATGTTGATTTTAGGATAATAACACAAGTTATAGCTATTAGGATTAAACACACTTCTCCTTCGATATTATCACTGGAGCAGTTTCGTTGTGTTAAAAATAGATCAATTCACAATCTGAACATTTTCATTAGCGATATAATACTTTATGCAAATGAAAATAGTACTGATGCAGCCTTGATGAACTTGGATTGGTCAAAGGCATTTGACCGTGTCGATTACGGATTTCTTTTTATAATACTACTGAGGTTTGGTTTTGATGATGAGGTTATTAATTGGATAAATATGTTATATGTACATGCTGAAAGTGTATTATATATAAATGGTAATTTTTCTGACTCTTTTCCTATCAATAAATCTCTCAGGTAAGGGTATTCTTTGTCTATGATATTATTTATCATATATCAAGAAGTATTTTAGAGATTGATCAAGAAAAGTTTGTTCAGTTAGGTGTTAAAGTTGCCTAATGAGCTTCAGATATTATTACTGGGTTATGCAGAGGACTCGGTTATAGATGTTACTTATGATAAGGCATTAGAGGAATGTTTAAATGTTATCAAAGACTATGAGAAAGCATCAGGTGTAGTTCTTAATAGAGGCAAAATTCTGTTATAGCATTGGTAACTGGAAAGAGAGAGAAGTATGGCCTGATTATGGTTTACAAGTTTTGAACGGTTAATGTAAAGTTTTAGACACATACTGTACCATAGCAATAGTTATCAACAAATTCTAGATATGAATTGAAAAAAAAAAACTTAGAAAGCAGCATAAACAAAATCATTAATATATTTCATAACAGGAAGTTAACAATGTTTCCGAGAGCAATTATGCTAAATTGTAGATTTCAGCAAAAGTATGGTATACAGCACATATTTACCCAATTCCAGTGGAATATGTCAAAAGTAATCAGAAAAGTATTTTCAAATATCTTTGGAATAGCAACTGAGAACCTAATGCAAGGAAAACCGAGTTTTTGTTGAAATTAAAAGGTGGTTGTGGGATTACTGATGTTCAGTGTAAAGCAAAATCACTCATGTTTAGTACTTTTCTGAAAAGTTTACAAAATGTCTTGGTTAGCAATTGACTATTTATTACTGTTAAGTCAGAGCCACCTGTCTATTAGGAAATGAATGTCATTTTCAGGACTACTATTTTTACACCTATTTTTATGAATGTATAAAAAACATTTTACGAAGTCCTTACAAGATGACCTCGTATCCGGAAATCAAAACGAAATGAAAAATGATGAACGTGTTCAAAATATTGAAAAAATTGTACTCTCTATTTAAATGGAAACTAATTTGGAGTCATATGAATAATATATATAGAGAGAATAAAATTAGAGAAATTTTATTGAAGTATATACACGAGGTACTGAGTACAAATGATAGATTAGCTATGGTGAAAATAAAGGATGTAAAAGAGATACAATTGTGGGTGTATAAAAACTAATATGCATATGGTATATTTCTATCACTTAGTTAAAAATTGGTTGTTTTTGGTTTTTTGAATTACTCAATAATTGCTGTAAGCTGAAAACTATGAATAGGTTAAACATTTTAAGGCTAGATTTCAAAGCAGATTCAAAGAAGGATGAAAAGACGGCAATGGTCATAATAGGGGATTTTATTGCAGAGATATGGATGGGAAGTTACTCAGAATTTTCAAGTACTCACCCGAATTTACTTAAAAATATTAAAAGCTGAATGATAAATATATTTAATGTAAATAAAATAAGATTTAAAACTTCTAATAAAAAAATATTGACGAGTCGATATATTTTGTATTTATAAACATATTTAGATAGATAGTAAAAATATCAATTGTAAATACAGAATATGTTAAATGAAAATTTATTTATGTAAATATACTATGATATATATATATATATATATATATATATATATATATATATATATATATATATATATATATATATATATATATATATATATATATATATACACACACCCATATATATATATATATATATATATATATATATATATATATATATATATATATATATATATATATATATATATATATATATATATATATATATATATATATATATATATATATATATATATATATATATATATATATATATATATATATATATATGTATATATATACATACATACATATATATATATATATATATATATATATATATATATATATATATGTATATATATATATATATATATATATATATATATATATATATATACACGTATACGTATATGTATATGTATATATACATATGCATATGCATATATATATATATATATATATATATATATATATATATATATATATATATATATATATATATATATATATAAGTATACATATATGTATATTTATATATATATATATATATATATATATATATATATATATATATATATATATATATATATATATATATATATATATATGTTATAAATTGTAAAATCATATATGTATATTCTCTCTCTCTCTCTCTCTCTCTCTCTCTCTCTCTCTCTCTCTCTCTCTCTCTCTCTCTCTCTCTCTCTCTCTCTCTCAGGTGTTTAACGATCAATTAAAAGAACAAATAAAAATGGTTATATTTACTCTTCTACTCAAGAGAATGCAACCTGAAACAATTGTTATTGAATATATTTGTTTTTTAACCTATTTTATTTCATTACCCCAAATTATGCCGACTGTGTGTTTTGATATACATCTATGTAGAATAAAGATTGAATATGATATGAATATGTCATTTGCAGTAATGTTCGTTGGCATGAACTCCATAGACGAAAGTACCATTCATTTCTAATTCATTTTCAGTCTATGTGTCCGTACTGTAATACATCCACACTATATCCGCAGTTTCTTTACTACCTGCGTACTATCTTAGTGGTAAAATATACAAAGTTCTGTACTTATACTGTACTGTCACGTCCGTACTTTCTTCGCAGCCATCTGTGCCATCCGTCCGTAAGTATGAGTGGGGTTTGAGTCATAATAATTGCAGTAGGCATAACAACTTTTATTTGTGCCCTGGCCATCGAAATCAAGTCTTGGATGATTGTATATTCGATTGTATCCTTATCACTATGGCTAAGGTACAAGAAGATGATAGAAAGGCCTCTTTTGTGGTGGTTGGTGATTTCAATACTCACCATATGAAGGAGTTGAATTCTTTATCTCTTAGAGACTGCCATAGCTTAAGAGCTTTGGACTTTGCCTCTAAATCAGATTGTGAGCAAATCATAAGTGAGGCTTGGGCAGCAGCCACCTGTTGAGATACTACAACTAGAGAGTTATGAGGCCTTTTGACTGGCCAAACAGTGCTACATTGGATCCTTCACTCTGGTTATGGTTCATTTTCCCATTGCCTACACACACACACACACACACACACACACAC
>NC_090732.1:51059079-51066579 GCF_036898095.1 Palaemon carinicauda | reverse complement strand
AATCCTCAGGAGCAAGGAATATTTCATCGGTTACCTCCCATGACTCCCCAGGCAACTGAAGACTTCTTGGTACTTTGGGCATTTCTGTAAAATTCGCAGTGGTTTTAACTTGACAATTCCTTTAAAGGAACTGGTCATATTGCATCTACTGAATGCATGCAGACCAAGGAAAGAAGACCAAGGAGAGAGGCACAGTAAGTTGGTGTGAACCCTTTCAATAGTTCTGTGACATCTATGAATCGCCTTCTATTCCCAGTACCAGTATCAAAAAGGAGTTGCACACCTAAGTTTGGAGCATAATACAGAAGTATGAATATGTCACTGCATGCACTTTGAACCCGAGAAAAATTTGTATCTTTCATCCTTGGCATAGGTTGAATAGAGAAGGATACGTGAATCAGTTTCTTCCTGGGTTGAGTCAAGAGATTCCATTTGAAATGCAGTGATCTTCTCATTGTCTGCCCTGAGTTTGTACGCCTTGCCCTTACAAACTAAGATAAGCTTCTTCTCTACCTTTGGTATATTCTCCTCCGTGAACCAAACCCTCAAGAGTAATTCAATAAGCTGAGTTTTATTGTCGTCATTACTCAAAATCTCTTTCCAGTTATCTGGTCGCCTTGTGTTTTCTCCACTAACCAAACGTTTTTCCCCTGAGCCAAGATTTTGTACCAACCGTGTTTCACACAATTGTACATAATTCCTTTTGTATATATTATGCTTGTATCTTCGCTCCTCCCTCGCACTAAAACAAACATGAAAATTCAAGTCTGGTTTTTCCTTTGTGATATTGTCTGCCTTGTGAACTTGTCATGTCCTGTTGCCTTGAGATTTTGTATATAAGGAGAGTGTTCCACAACAATATAGCTCAGTCGTTTCCAATCTGCCTTTGATTTCACAACTCCCTCTCGGCCCGTCACATTGGTGACCCCGGAAGTCGACTCGCTCCCACCGCCTTCCACCCCCACCCTCTCGCCCCTTCATCGTTGGTACTATGGCGGACTCTACGGCAGTTGGTGCTGCAGCCGCTCCATTCAAACTTTCATCGTTTGCCAGCGTAGAGGCGTTTGCTTGGTTTCAGCGCGCAGAAGTCCAGTTTCATATCAGGGGCGTGACTCGCTCAACCACCAAAGCGGATTATGTTCTCGAAGCGATACCCAAGGACACCTTCCCAGAAATATCCGACTGGCATTGTGAACAAGGAGACACCCCAATAGCGTATGACGACCTCAAATCATACCTTCTGCAGCAGTACTCGCCGTCGCCAGCCGCCCGTATAGCAAAGCTCTTTCAGCTCTCGCAACAACCGTTGGGGGATCAAAGGGCTTCGCTTGCCCTCAGGGAAATGACCAGTATCGCTCGCCTTCAACCTGCCGCAGACGGCTCTCCTCGTGAGGTGAACCTACTCCGTGCCCTTTGGATACGCCGTTTACCTGAACCTGTGCGCGCTGCCATACCCGATGTCGATAGTTTACCCATAAAGGACTTGATGACCAAAGCCGACGCCCTTATGGACAGCCACTTCAAGACCTCCATCAACGCCTCCACCCCTGCCGACGAGGATGCCTATTAAACGACAACTGAAGCTGACATGAATGCCATAGGACATACACGCCTACCCCGTGACGTGCCGAAGCGGCGACAAAGCCGCCCACCACCCCCCAATCGCTCGCGCCCCAACGAACAACTTCTACAGCCACTTACTACCTCCCATCCGCCGCAGTTTTGCTACTACCACTTCAGATTCGGGGCAACCGCGAAGAAATGTGCCAAAGATTGTCAGTGGCCAAAAAACGTGTAAGTAGGCCATCGCTTGTGGCGGTGGCCTCCCATGTTTCTAATCTTTTCTTTTTACAGGATGCAGGAACGGGCGTGCGATTTTTGGTAGACACGGGTGCTTGTCGTTCTCTTCTGCCAAGGAAACTCTTCAAGGCACAACGTAGTCTGTCTACATCTGCCGACGTCCGCTTGGTAGCTGCCAACGAATCTGCGATATCCACCAACGGTTACGAGAGCCTCACATTATTGTTCGGAAACGGTAAATTCAATTGGAAGTTTCTCGTTGCTGACGTCACAATGCCAATCCTCGGTGCGGATTTCCTCTCCCATTTCCACCTTCTGGTCGATGTCGCCCACTGACGATTGGTCAACGCAGACTCGTACTTGTCGACACCTCTTCAACCCGCCCCCTCTAACCTCGCTCTCCACATCAGCGCACCCATGGATGCCTACGCCCACCTCCTCACGTCGTACCCGGAAGTTTTCCGTCCAGAACTTCGCCAAACGCCCACGGTTCCTGCCAAGCACGGTATTTATCACCATATCAAGACGACGGGACCCCCAGTCTTCGCAAAATTCAGACGTCTGGCACCGGAACGATTGGCAGCCGCCAAACAGACGTTCGCCGAAATGGAGAAAATGGGCCTTTGCCAAAAGGCCTCCAGCCCATGGTCGTCACCCTTACACATCGTTCTGAAGAAAGACGGCTCCCTCTGTCCGTGCGGGGATTACGGGCGCCTGAACATGCAAACAGAACCGAATCACTACCCCCTCCCAAACATTGCCGATGTAACCTCCTACCTGCACAAAGCAAAGGTTTTCTCTACGCTCGACCTCCTGAAGGGGTATTATCAGGTGCCTATGAACCCAAAAGACATCCCCAAGACCGCCATCACCACTCCATTTGGCATATACACCTTCAATTACTCCTGTTTTGCCCTTCGTAATGCTGGGGCAACGTTTCAACGTCTCATGGATGGCATCTTAGGGGACCTCCCTTTCTGTGTATGTTATGTGGACGACATGCTTGTGTTCTCCTCCTCAAAAGAGGAACACCTCCGTCACCTGCGCATCGTGCTCGACCGCCTGCAACAAAACGGCCTTGTAGTCCGGTACGACAAGTGTACCTTTGGCGCCAACGAAGTGTCGTTCTTAGGGCACCGTATCACTCCTGAAGGAGTCCATCCCCTCCCTGAGAAGGTAGCAGCCGTTCAGAATTTCCCAACGCCCTCGACCGTCAAAGCTCTGCAGGAATTCTTGGGCATGATCAACTATTATCACCGTTTTCTGCCAGCCATTGCCGCCACTCTTGCTCCCCTCTACGCCTCCCTCAAGGGCAAGCCAAAGGACCTGAAGTGAGGTCCCCTTCAAGAAGCAGCCTTCTGCAATGCAAAGAAGGCCCTATCAACTACTGCGGCTCTCACTTTTCCTATCCCACACGCCCCTCTCCTTCTCTCCACCGATGCCAGCGATGTCGCTATTGGTGCAGTACTCGAGCAGGTGGTCAAAGGCTCGCCCCGCCCATTGGCATTCTTCAGCAGAAAACTGTCCAAGGCAGAATCGGGTTATTCTACCTTCGATCGAGAATTGCTGGCAGTGCACTTGGCTGTCCGTCACTTTCGCCATTTCTTAGAAGGTACGCCCTTTGTCATTCGCACAGACCACATGCCTCTGGTGCACGCCTTCACTCGACAGTCTGATGCCTGGTCCGCCCGTCAACGCCGACATCTCTCCGCCGTAGCTGAATACAATTGCACCCTCCAATACGTCCCTGGGAAAATGAATCCCGTTGCCGATGCCCTGTCAAGAAACACGTTGGCTGCCGTTCAACTGGGATTGGATTACAACGCCCTGGCTGAAGCCCAACGACAGGATCCAGAGTATCAAGCTTGTAGGACATCCTGCACGTCCCTCCGTTGGGAGGATTTTCCCCTCGAAAACTCCAACACCACCCTCCTCTGTGACGTCAGTACTGGTAGACCGCGACCTTGGATTCCTGCTCCTATGCGCCGACAGGTGTTTGATTTCATCCACGACCTTTCACATCCCTCGTGCCGTTCTACTGCACAGCTGCTGAAGGCAAAGTTCATTTGGCACGGCATTTCTAAGGATGCTAAGGATTGGCTCCGTGCGTGTACTTCTTGCCAAACTTCCAAAGTACATCGACACACGGATTGAGGAGTGGGCACCTTTCCTCAACCTCAGCGTCGTTTTGCACACATTCACGTTGACGTTGTAGGCCCCCTACCCACATCACAAGGACATCGTTACCTGTTTACCGTCATCGACCGCTCCACTCGTTGGCCTGAAGCCATTCCCATGGAAACTGCAACGTCCGCCTCATGTACATCTGCCTTACTCTCTGGATGGATTTCAAGATTCGGTATCCCTGAGCATATTACTTCTGACAGGGGAACCACTTTCACCTCTCAATTATGGACGTCATTAGCGAATCTCCTGGGCATCACCCTACATCAGACAACGGCCTACAACCCCGCTGCCAATGGAATGGTTGAACGTTTTCATCGCACCCTCAAAGCAGCTTTGATGTCTCGCTGCAAGGATTCCAACTGGTTTACTCAGCTTCCCTGGGTCCTCCTTGGACTAAGGACCACTCCTAAAGACGCCCTCGACGTCTCGGCAGCCGAAATGGTGTATGGCGACCCGTTGGTCGTCCCTGCCGAGTTTTTTTCCTTTTACAACCTCCTCCAACGATCTCCAGCGCATACGTCACGTCGTGGGAAAATTTACTCCGTGCCGCCAGACTTACAAGCCCCCAGCGAAGCATCACATACCAACGGACTTGCACTCTGCAACGCACGTCTTCCTGCGCAACGACACCAGCAAGCCACCGTTAACGCCCCCTTACACGGGACCTTTCCTTGTGATCCGACGCAGTCCGAAAGCATTCCTCTTAAACATTCGGGGCAAAGAAGACTGGGTCTCCATTGATCGTCTAAAACCTGCTTATCTTCTGCCAGATGACCCGCCTACAGTTCGCCTCTCTAGATCAGGGCGCCCTATTTAACATGTACAGTATGTCATTTTTAGGGGGGGAGCCATGTACCAACCGTGTTTCACACAATTGTACATAATTCCTTTTGTATATATTATGCTTGTATCTTCGCTCCTCCCTCGCACTAAAACGAACATGAAAATTCAAGTCTGTTTTTTCCTTTGTGATATTGTCTGCCTCGTGAACTTGTCATGTCCTGTTGCCTTGAGATTTTGTATATAAGGAGAGTGTTCCACAACAATATAGCTCAGTCGTTTCCAATCTGCCTTTGATTTCACAACTCCTCTCTCGGCCCGTCACAATTTGATCTCTCTTGGATTTTATTGAATTGGGCATGTAAGTGTCAGCGCCGAAAATCACGCTGGATTTCCCAGATGTAGAGACGGAGTCATGGGAGGTAACCGATGAAATATTCCTTGCTCCTGAGGATCTCACCTGCACCATGTATTCTGCCAAAACTAAGACAAAGGAAGTTGACCAGCTTCGATACCAAATACTAGAGTTAAAGTGCAGTGAGCAGTCGCAGGATTCAAAGAAGAATGTTGATCTTTCATCTCTTCAGCCACCAAGAGTGTCTAAATGAGCATATCAGGAGGTGAACTATGAGGTTGCTATATGATAGCATGCCCATTATCCCAAACCTGAGGTCCCTCATCCAGCTGTGGATCATAGTTGGATAATGAAGGATGGAAATCTAGATCCCTGTTGGTTCAAGGGAACTGCACTTCCTACAAGTATGGCTGATATACTTGAGACGATGGGCGATGATGAGACGTCTGATGATGAAAGCCTAGATGAAAACAATGAAAGTGATGGAAATTTTGATGATGACTATGAAAGTGATGATAGTGGGTCCGTCTTGGACTAAGAAAGTTTCAAGTAACAAGATGGTAGATTTCAGGGTCGAAGGACCAAGGACCTCCCTTGTATCACAAGATAATTCCAATAATTGCCTTTCCATTAATCAAAAGTGGACCCAAAGGTACCCAAGTAGACTATCAAACTTTATACCTTGCATAGGTTGACTTTTTTCTGTAGTCCAAAGCAACACAGTGTGAATTTTCCCAATGAGGTCTTGCATCATATGAGTATATTGTACATTCATGTACAGTTTTATTTATTTCATTCATGATTTTCGTAACCTTCAAATAAAGCATTTCTGTTGTTGATTTATGTGAATTTCCCCAAATTTACTGACAGACTTGTTGAGACTGCCTTTATTGGATGTTGTGATCTCAAGAACCTGGGTGAGGACAGGGATATTATCTCTCTTGCTGCATTCATGGAGGAGTTATAGCCAAGTCAAAATTACGGCGTCCAGAGTGGCGGCCATCTTGAATTTTAGCATGATGTAATTAGTTGACATATTTGAAAATGCTATCTTTGGATTCTCTGACCCCAAAAACCTGGGAAAACACACCAAAATAATTTCCGTAGTCCCTCTCTCTGTAAGAAGAGTTATGAGCTTTATCAGTTTTTACGATTTTGAGGCTAAAAAACGACAAATTTGAAAATTGACCTTTTTTCATTACATCTCATTTCCATGATTTGGCCAATACGTGCACTTAATGGGTATCATTCTATTTCCTGAGGTCTCTAGAGATGAAATAAGGCAGAAAATGTCATCAGATATTGGTTTGGCTGGTCCTGGGGTTACATTTATGGCGGTGCCTAAAATTTTCACTTGACCCCAATTTTGGTGACCTTTTGACCTCTGGTGACCTAATTATTAAACATAATTGCAAATTGTCTATTTTATCTGTTAGAGAGGCCCAAATCAAACATTTTGATATATCATTTATCTTTCTCTGACCATCCAGTCCGGAGTAATGTCTAATTTGGTTTCCCCTACCCCAAAATTGGCAGCAGCAAAATTCGATGATGTCATCGAAGAAAGTGGCTCAGTAGGGGTAGTGAGTCCCTATTTTTTCAATGGGAACATTAAGAAGATGAAGATATGGATCAAAAGCTACAACCTAAATGCACTTTTGTCAATTTTAAGGGGGGGGGGGGTGCAAAGTGAGCCCCCTCAGCCCACGGACTATTAGCCAGCTGCTGCAGTTAGTCGCCGTTCATCTATACTTGGGGTCAGGAGAAGCCTTGATACAGGTCGTAACGTCAAAGATACTTACGACATTGAATTGATAAAGCGTTAAGATAGTAGTAGACAGTAGTCAAATGATCCCAAAGAAGAGACCAAGAAATGCTCCTCACTCTTTAAGTCAGTGTTTTACTAACAACGAAAAAATGAACAATATAAATCTTCCGAGTGGTAGTTGGATGTGTATAATTTATAGCCTTATTTTTGTATCGAGTGAATTATGCAGTTTCATGCTGTAGTATGTTGAGTATGTATATATGAATTTTTCAATGTAGAATGTATATCCATTTGGCTAAGAAATAGATCTGTTAACCTATATTAATCCTCTTGGTTATGAAATGTCACAAACAAGTGTTTTCCTGGAAATTTAACACAAAATAACATAAGACAAGAGGAAACTACTAAACAGCTACAGACACTTACTTCCAAAGGAAATCATTATTTATTAACAAACTATCTCCCTTGTCAAATGTCTATCAATCCGGTTTTAAAATGAATACAAATATTCAACATAAATCTCTTGCTGAAAATATTGACGCACGAATCGACTGAAACTGTTAAGAACATTGTTGCTAACACAAGAAAATTTCGAAATTCAAAGTATTTT
>NC_090732.1:51036579-51054079 GCF_036898095.1 Palaemon carinicauda | reverse complement strand
TCAACATATGTTAGAATACAACCTGAATCTTCAATCAACATCCTAGGAAACCCAAGGACTGGCGTTCAACAATTGCAAAACATATCCAGGAAGAACTACATTCAACAAGAAACTAGAACGAGACATCGCTAACAAAACATCAAGAGAGAGAGAGAGAGAGAGAGGACGTGTCGACTTCATATATAAGCTAAGTACAGATATTTTGAATTCATTCCAGTTTGGGCAGTGAAGTGTAGTTATCACAAGTCGTTAGTCGATTATTACTGGGGTGAGTGAATTGCTAAACTTTGTTATAGGAAATTCCGAATTCTCATTTAGAATTTTTCTTTCTTTGTGCTAATTCCTTTTTCTTTCAGAAATTCTCGGGGAAATGTTTTGTGATTAGTAACATTGTTGGGGGAATTTTATTATACATATGCGTTTACGCAGTGGGCGTCTGTACTCATATAGATATTTTGATAGAATTGCAAGGGGTCAAAGAGATAGAAAAGAAAAATACAGCAGTCATGGCTCCTCCTGTCAGCCCTACCCCTGGACCTAGTGGTGTAGGCCAGACTAATCCTCCTCCAATTGTGACGCTTGTAAATGCCAGGTCAGCAATCCTTCCTTTTCAAGGTCGGGTCAACGGGTTCTTGCCACAAAATGTGGAGTCATGGATTTCATCCGTTGATGCCCATTTAAATGCCAAACAAATCATAGATCCTTTTGTACAATTACAAGAAGCTAAAAGTTTTAGAGATTTTTTTAAGGGGGATGCGAGTGCGTATTTAAGAGGTGTTTCATTTCAAGAAGCAGTTACTTGGGATGATTTCAAAATTAGGTTACGCGCGATCTATGGGGGTGAGGAAGCCTTGGATGTAGTATTAACGTTACGAAATACACTTAATCAAGCCACTATGAATCGGCTTAATGTTATTGAGAGAGCAGCTCTCATAGCTGATAGGCTTAACGAATATCAGGACATTTTAGGTAATTCCACTTGGGTTACTAACGATAACATCTCCGTGAAAGATTTTTTACGATTAATGTATTCAACTTGCATGACACTTATGTTGCCTGAAGCTTTAGTGCGGTGTTTTGGTAAGAAGTTAACCCCTGCAAGTACGGAATTGGATGTCTATAAACAGATAAAGAAACACATGTCCAAGTGTCCAGATCTCGATCCCGTGTTAACTCAAGTTTTTGCAAAGAATGAAACAAAACCACAAACAGTGAACGTAGTTAACAGTCCAGTAGCGGGAGTGACGTGTTACAACTGCAAACGTCAAGGTCACATAAGCGCAGACTGTAGAACAAAATTTTGCTCAATTCACAACACTGCAACGCATTCTTATAGTCAATGTTACTCGCATAAGACACAACAATATTCTAGAAATACACAGTCAATTCCACAGTCAGTTCCATATGAAAATAAAAAGAAAAATCCTCATTTTAACAATAAGAAGAAACAACCAAATGTCAATGCAGTTCAGAGTCCGAAACAAACAAACACTTCTTCAAATATCGCTGAGCCTGGGCCGTCAAACCAGACCTCGCAAGGTCAGACTAATTTTCAGAATATGCAGAGCAAAGCAAATACCAAATAGTTAACTCTAGAGGGGAAGAGAGTGATGTTGGGTCAAGGTCATTCATGTCAACATGAATAGTATTGAATAATCAATTTAATGTTTTATCAGATAATTGTGAGACAATAGATTTTCCTATGAAACACACGGCCGAATTAAGTGAAACAGTGCATGCTCTCGTAGATTTGCAACGAATTCATACAATAATAAGCCAAAATGAGTTATGGCCAACCTTATATGCTGTAAATTTAGAACACAAATCCTTTACGTTATTTTTTGACTCTGGTAGTCCACGTAATATTATGGATTTGAAGACACATCATTTGTTGTTTTCGAACTTTCCGATTGAAAAATCAGGAATTAGACTTTCAGGTATAGGAAATAATGAATTAAACGTCATAGGCATAACTCATATTCAGTTCAGAGTCGGTAATCGCACGTTTGCCGATACATTTGTTGTTGTAAAAAACATTAATATGTATCCAGCTGTAATTATAGGATACCCATCTATGGGAAATCAAAACATTATCTTAGCTCCTGCCAAGCACGGCGTGTATATCAAAGGGAAATTCTATAAGTCTTCTAATACCTTAAAATCAGTTTTGGATAAAAAGGAGACGACAAATGTAACCGTAACGTACGTTGAAGAACCAATAACTTGTCTCACTAATAAAGAAATAATATACGCGACCCAGCAGAATTCTCATTCACCCGTAATATCATCTTGCACGCAATCTATCGAACCAAACATACCTTCGAATTTAATAGTGCAAATAAAGAAAACACTACCGGGATCTGAAATATTAATCCTTTCCGATACTTTGAAAACTAACGGATTGTCTGTCACACAAGCTATTTATACAGTAGGCTCACATCAGCAATGGGATATCGAAGTCTGTAATTATTTAAATAACACTTTAGTAATTCACAAAAATCAACATATCTTGGATGTAGAAGTTTATAAACATCGTATTCTTACCGTTGCTGAAATCAATCACTCTCAATCAGTTGCAGATGAATCCCTTTTGCCATCTATTAAAAATAAAATCAGTAAGGACATTCAACACGAAGAAATTCAGCAGAAAATTTTTGAACTTTTAACTAAATATCAAGATGTCTTTTCCACTACGGATGGATCCTTAGGAAAAACAGATGTGATCGAGCATCAAATAAGGTTAAAGGACAAGCAGAAAATTATATATGTACCCTCGTACAGACTCCCAATGAAATTCCAGAATGAAATAAATGATGAAGTAGGTAAAATGTTAGAGGAAGGAGTCATTAGAAAATCAAACAGCCCTTATAATTTTCCTTTAATAGTTGTACTGAAAAAAGATCGAACATGGCGTATCTGCGTCGACTTTCGTCGTCTAAATGAGGAAACGATCCCTGATCGATTCCCAGTGCCATGTACTGACGATATTTTGTCTTTGTTAGGTCAGAATAAATATTTTACCAGTTTGGACTTACTTAAAGGCTTTCACCAGATATCATTAGAAGAAGATAGTATCCCATACACAGCCTTCAGCACAGCCAGGGGACATTATGAATTTTTACGGATGCCTTTTGGTTTACGTTGTGCTCCTATAACATTTACAAGAATGATTAACATAGTGTTTGGAGACTTGTTAGGGGATATATTGCATGCCTATATGGATGGTCTTGTAATCTTTTCCAACACCTTAGAAGAACATCTACGTAAGTTAGAACTAGTACTACAGAGATTAAGACAACATAACTTAAGGGTAAAGATTAGTAAGTGTGAATTTTTCAAAACAGAATTAATATATTTGGGTTTCATGGTGTCAAGCCAAGGTCTTAAAGTAGTCCATGATAAGGTGTCGGCTATACGTAATTTTCCCATACCTACTAATGTCAAGGGAATACAGCAATTTCTGGGTTGTAGTGGATATTACAGGCGTTTTATACGTAACTATTCAATAATAGCCGCTCCTTTAACTGATCTTACGAAGAAGGGCGTAGATTTCATATGGTCTGAGCAACATCAAGGGGTGTTTAATACTTTGAAAGATGAGCTGTGTAGTTCTCCTATCTTAAAATTTCCTGACTTCGGTAAGGAATTCTTCATTGCAACAGATGCATCAGACTTAGGAGTAGGAGGGGTATTGCTTCAGCAATATGATAAAAAAATTTTCCCGATAGCTTTCTATTCTCGAAAATTGAGAACTTCCGAAAGTAAGTATGCAGTAATAGACAAGGAAGGACTAGCTATTGTTAATTCGCTAGTGCATTTTAAGTTCATAATTTACGGTTATCCCGTTAAGGTTCTTACTGACCATAAACCACTAACAGAGTTCTTTAAAGGCTTCAATCACAGCCCTAAACGAACTCGGTGGCATTTGATCATTCAAGATTTTGGCGCAAGAATCGGGTATTTACCTGGGAAAGCAAATATCATTGTGGATGCATTATCATGCAACCCCGTGTCATCTTGTACGGAGCCTTTAGCTGAATTAATACATATATCAACATCCATGCCTATTGTAAAAACAATAACTGAACAAGAAGACTTAGGCTGGAGTGCTGAATTGTTACAGACTGAGCAAAGAAAAGATCAGAAAATAGAAACAATTATAAATGCTTTGAAAGGCAATCATAAAGAAAAGGAATATATAAAGTATAAGCAGCAGAATTATATAATCAAAGATAATATTCTGTGTAGGACTGTGACAAGGAAAACCCGCAATACACCACATATAACTAACGACCAGGTAGTAGTACCAATCTCGCTTATTTCCACTGTCCTGAATTGGTTGCATTCAAATCCATTACATGGACACCCTGGGTTCTCATTAATGTCACAGAAAGCCAAATCATTGTTTTATTGGCATACAATGCTTACAGATGTAAAAAGACACATAGCTAATTGTCGCACATGTCAGGAAAACAAAGGGCATACGAAAACACCTGTCAGCTAGGAGCTTATCCTGTGCCCAATCAACCCTTTGAAAGAATACATTTAGATTTGTTAACAGGATTTTACGAGTCAGACAGAGGAAATAAGCACCTCTTAGTAATTATAGATGCTTTAACTCGATATACAGAACTAATAGCGCTTAAAACTAAAACTGCGATTGAATGCGCGAGGAAGTTTTACGAGTGTTACATTTGTAAACATGGAATTCCACACATGATAATCTCAGACTCAGGTGATGAATTTTACCTCATTGTGTGAATTCCTCAACATAAAGAAAATAAATACCATGATATATCACCCAGAGTCGAATGGGCTAGTGGAAAGAGCAAATAGGAAGATATTAAATATATTGAGGGCAACACTAGGGGGATCAGACTCCAACTGGGATATTGCAATACTGGCGGCACTGAGTACTCTGAATCATTCATATCATATATCAATTAAAATGTCACCGCATGAAGCATTGTATGGTACCCCAGTTAGAACACCTTTCCATGTATTAACACCTACAACTAATCTATCAAATCCTTTAAAAGAATGTATAAATGCAAGTATAGGTCGATATGATATCCTTCGAAAGAATTTAGAAGAATCACAAATCATAATGAAAAGGAATCATGATAAAATAGCGAAACCAACTAAAACATATAACGTGGGTGATAACATCTATATTCAAATCAATGTCAGAAAAGGGCTCAATTATAAACTAACACCTAAGTTTGAAGGCCCATTTAACATTTTGGAAACATTAACGGCCAATAGGTTTAGAGTTCAAAACGTATCCCAACCCACGGATGAGAGAATAGTATCATTGGCTCACATAAGAAATTAAAAAAAAGAAAAAAAAAAAAGAGAGGAAAAGAAGTGAAGGAAAATATTATTCTGTTTTATGTGATTAAAAGTTTTCTTTTTAATACAGGAGTAATTACATATATTTTTTCTCGTTACAGGTTTCCAAGATGAATTTTTTGTTGTTGGGAGTGATATTGTTCGCTCAGACATTTTTCTCGTATTGGATGAGCTCTAAGACTAAAAATATATATTTTAAATATGGCAATATAGTTGAAAGACAAGAAGACATTTTTATTACATCAACCAACGTAATTGTAGAAGTGAATATGCAAGCAATTTTTCTTCAAGAGAATGATGTCATTAGCTTAAGAACCGCCATTTCAAGGTTTTCTGCATCATTGGATGAGTTGCATAGAAGACATTTTCATTTGACTACTAAGAGTTTGCTTGGATCAACATTAAAAGTTGCAGAGATGCTATCTGATGACGTGAAAAATAAGACTGGCGAGACAGGATCTTTGGCTTATGACCTTTTGATGTGGACTGTAGGACACGAACATAAAGAAAGACGTAATCCGTTTATTTATGCTACATTAAGCATCTTTGGGTCTGTTGCAAGTTTAGGTTTAGGAATTTCCAATCGTCTTAAAATTAGTAATCAAAATAAGAAAATTGAGTTCTTGACTCATAAAGATGAATTGATTATGTCAGAACTAAGGAATCAGTTAGCTTCAATCAATAAAATTATGGATTTATTAAATGAACATTCAGATAATATCGTTCAAATTATGGAAGTACAGGATTTGTTGGCAACATTAACGTATAATGATTCAAAGATAGATCACATACATAACAGAATTACACATTTCATTGAGAAATCCAAGGATTATGTAGAAGCTATCACGTTAGCAACTAAAGGTGTATTGTCGCCCCATTTGTTGCCTATAAGTTACTTAAAATTAATTCTGAAGAACGGACGGGATAAACTAGGCTATGTTCCTTTGTTAGACGAACATAGGTCAGAATTTTATTACAGCCTAATTACAGTAAACGTAGATAATAACAAGATTAGGATTACAATTACCTTTGATTCTTCTGATGCCTGGCAATCTTACAGGATATCACCATTTCCGACTTTCATGACGAATCACTCAAATCCAGTAATATCCAGTTTGACAGGACACGTAATGATTTCCCCAGACAAGGAAACATATACGGTCATTAAAAACTTAAATCAATTAACTCACTGTTCAGACGCAATGGATAGAAAAATATGTACAGCTGACTCATTTGAATTCCATAAAAACTTAATGGATTCATGCGAGTTAGGTATAGTGCTAGACGGTGCTCTCTCCCATACAAGTGAAAATTGTCTGGATAAGCTTTATCCCTTTGACAGTAGTGAGTTCAATTGCAGACTGAATAATGGCTCGTGGATACGATACGACAAGGACGGCTTCAATGTATCATGCCCTGACGGATCCACGTCCTTCGCCCATATCTTCGTCGCAGCAGATGGTTGTGTCGGGACTTCCCCGAATTCCATGGTGACTGGTCTACGGACAATCATCAGAGAACGAGCCTACTTCGCGAACTTCACGTGGACCTCTACAATGCCAGCACTTCCTCTCCCGTACAACGGACATTTGGCAAAGCGGTTGATGAAACTTACCAAAAAGGACCACCTGTCACCAACTTATAAGGAAATTCTTCACCCCATTCTACTAGCTGGTTTATGTATCACGGTGGTGATATTTATCGCCGTGAACATCCTTGTTTGGCTTAGGTTACGGCACAGCAAGCAGCTAAAAAGGAATGAGTTGCCTAGCCCCGACAATACGCCCTATTTGATTCAGTTCAAAGCTGTTTGAGTGGCCACCTCATTCGCTAAAGGAGTAATTTTTAGGGAAGAGTTTGTATGAAAAGCTGATTAGTACGCTAGTAATATGTAATTAAAGAAATTGTCTACATTTGCCTTGTTAAAAATACATTTAAAACAACATTTAAAAAAAATAAATAAATAAAATAAAAAAGGATATAAATCATTTTTTCTCTCGGCACCTAATAAAAATATATAAGCCGGAATGTTAAAAAAGAAAAGAGAAAAAAAAATAAAATATATAACAGAATCTATGGGCATCTAATAAAATATATCAGCCCTATATATAAATATATATATATATATATATATATATATATATATATATATATATATATATATATATATATATATATATATATATATATATATATATATATATATATATATATATACGAAACCGTGGTACGTGTACGTACCAGGAATTCGTGTTTGTGCACTAAAAATTGAGTATTTTGTTTCTGACAAAGGTAACAATTATTCTTTATCAAGTTACCGAATTATATGTAAGTCAGTTTTTTTGGTACCATATAATCATTTGCTAGCAATGTACCATATATATGATCTTGGTTTTATCATGCATTTTTCTTTTGCTTTGGTAATATCTTTTTTATATGCATTATTGTTATTATTTTTTAATGTGCCTATTTGGACATTCGTCCTCGGTTGATTATGGCTAAAGTTAAACAAAGAATAATACATATGTCCAGTCACACCTAATAACCATGTTTTGGCTTGTTGTTAAATTTTTGTAAAAAAAAAATTGAGATAGCTGGCCGAGTTAATGTAATGATTAGAATAGTTAATATTACATGTTTAAAACAAATGACGTAATATGTCATGTTGGTTGGAGGAGCTAACCCTGGGATTTGCTGTAGTCATTCAAATCGTAAACAGGACATACAATGCTAATCTCAGCAATTTGACATTCTTCTTAAACGTCAACACATTGTCTCAGCGTGTGAAAGTTTGTGACGTCACCGGATGCAGGTGTCTTCCAAGTTTGTGACGTGTCTAAAATAAACTAAGCATATGATATCTGTGATATCGATAATTTAGTCAGTTCATATCTATACTTCACTAGAATTGGTCATCTGGACCAACCCAGCTTCCTCCAGTGATGGAAATGTTTAACTCTGTTTTTTATAGAATTAATACTTAAAAACTATTAAGATGTATTTAGTTATCCATTTTCATACATCTGAAACAACACTTACTCAATATGTGCTTATAACAGTAGCACGCCAATATATATATATATATATATATATATATATATATATATATATATATATATATATATATATATATATATATATATATATATATATATATATATATATATATATATATATATATATATATATATATATATATATATATATATATATATATATATATATTTGTGAAACCTAACAAAATATCTCTGTGGTGTTTTTGTATATTCTGATGTGAGAATATTATTATCATTATTATTAAGCTGTCTATAAACATTTCAGTTCTTTATGAATGAAGTTAACGATAACATTTTTAATGAGCTAGTTACCCATCAAATCTTAACGCAGCTGTAATAAAGGAGTTACCCTTTTAAATATGTTTTCTGCTCACGAAGCCCCGCCCAAATATTCAATCATGTTTGGGAAAAAAAATTTCGCGGCCCGGCCGGAATGCCAATATATAGTGCTTTAGGGAGAGAAGCACAAAATACTGAAAAAAAATCACTGAGCTTTGTATGGCAATGGAGAATGCATATACAAAATATTTCGCCAAAATTCCTGTTATTTCCGTAGTTACAGTGTAATTAGTAAAAGTAACTCAATAAACCAAAAACATTGTTCCCTAAAAGAAAATGCAGTGTTTCTTCTGTTATCTTAAATTTTGATAAATTACATTTTAATGTAAAAAAAAATTGTGAACAATGGGATTTGTATAGATTCCACGAGTCACAAGACGATGCATTACACGGTAAATTACACCCTTCGCCCTTCAGTCCTTCCACAAACCTCATAGAGAGTACATGTTTGAGTACGACCTCTGACATTCACTCGTTTTTACGTGTTTTTCTCTTTTTCGGGAAGAGTTTCATCATTTTAAAGAGGAAAAGACAATTTCAAATCCTGCTAACATAAGGAAGGATAAAATTTGTTCTATTAAGAATTCAGAAGTGGGTAATATCGATGAGATTAGAGTTAGTGAAGTAGATGGATGATGAAGAAGTGACCTTCATATAAAGAAAGAGGATATTCAGCAAAGGGATCTTCATTCATGACTAGATTAGGATAAATAACTTTGTTTTGATGTATTAATATCCAAAAAGGAACATAAAATTCTGAATAATTCTGATTTATTTATATAGTGTTTGTAAAATTACAAAGAAAAACTTTGAACGCCGGCATCTCGAAACTATACTTATTGACCTTCAAATTCTATCCTCTCCCTTAGTAATAAAGATATTGCATTGGAATTTGGTGTATACCTTAGAAAGACATTATAAAACAGTCAAATGTTGTCCTTTTCCCAAATTATTTTTTCTATTTTTTTCTCTGATTTTATGGGTTTATTTTTTACCCTAATGACAAATTTCATATAGTGCAAAATATGACTTTTGAAAAAAGAATCCTCTTCATTTAATTGGAGGCCTACATCAGGTTTATGTAAAACAGTAATCCTAGATCTTAGTATTATTTATGAAAGGGGGAGATAGAATTTGAAATACAATCATTTTCAGGATAATTCGCCCTGGCATCGCAAAACTGAAGGTCCAAGACAATAATACTATGCAGTCTTAAGTCCCCTCATTAAGTGGTAAGAATGTCAAAGTCCTGTCCTGAAAAACGGCATTAGCCAGCCAGCCCCGTTAAAGGACTGATGTTTATTGAAGTGTAGACCTAAATAACATGTTTCCTTTGTTTTCTATATGAAGACAGATGATTTCTTAAGTCCTAATATATCTTTTACTTTTTGGAAGTTAGCAAGATTATAACACTTGATAGGGAATTGTGAATATTACTCCATCAGGTATATATGTTTGTGGTAGCTATAGCCCTGCTGACTACTGACCAATTTTCATAACTCCCATAACCTAAAAATTTGAAACTTCTGTTGGCAAAAATTTAAATACGTGTCAGGAAGGTGATAATCATTTCCCTAATTGGTTCTTTGGGTTTAACAAATGCCTTGGAGCATGTGATGTCTTTCTTACAATTTCCAATGCTGTACAGAAATCTCTTGATTGTGATCCAGAATTTTACATGATTGGTCGTGAAATTAGTGGTTCCTTTGACTGTCCTAATCATAAGTCCATTGTTTTCAAATTTAAACACATGGTAATCTATTGGTCTTTTCTTAGCATCCGTATTGTATTTATAAGGAATAGATTGTAAAGATTAGTTGTCAATGGTCACTATAGTGACAATTGGTCATTTTAATCTTAGAATCATAATTTAGATTGATAAATTACAGCAAGTGGAAAGTAAATTTATGAATTAATTTCCGATATCCTGGCCCTAAATGATAAACGTTGTAAGGGGATTGGTTAGGAACCTTTAGGCCGAGGCAATATACATATCTTTTCAAGAAGAACAGATGGAGTTGGGAGAGAAACAGTAGGAATTATGATGACACCAAGAGCAAAAAAAGGCATTAACTGAGAGGAGAGCAGTAAATAGTAGATTGATACTGGTAAAGTTCAAATCAAAGTGGGGAAATATGAATATTGTAGTTCGCTATGCACCAACAAATGAATCCCCTTAAGATAGGAAAGATGAATGTTATGAAGAAATGCAGAGGGTAATAGATGAGAATCCAGAGAGAGATTTTAAAATTTTGACTGGTGACTTCAGTGCTAAAGTTGGAAGGAATAATCATGGGATAGAACATGTGATGGGTGTCGAGGGTCTTGGCGAGGCTGCAAATGAAAGAGGGGCATAATTCATAAGTTTCTGTTCAACAAACAACCTTGTTATTGGAGGTATTCTTTTTCAGCACAAGGATATCCATAAATATACCTGGACTCCACTGTGTGGTAATTACAAAAACCAAATAGATTACATCGCCATTAATAAAGAGAGGGTGGACTCAGAAATATAAGGAACTGTAGAGGTCCAAATACTGGTAGTGATCTCAATTCCTCATCGCCACACTGAAATTAAAACTGAAAGCAACTCTTTAGCTATGGTAATCAGCTCTTCTTGGAGAAGGATACTTAAGAATAAAACACTTTTTCTTTATTCCTGGATAGTGCCATACCCTCTGCACCAAGGTCTTCCACTATCATGGGTTAGAGTTCTCTTGCTTGAGGTACAGTTGAGCGCAGTTTCCTATCTTATTTCTCTTCCATTCATTTTATCAAAGTTTTTTTTTTATATTTTATATAGGAAATAATTCTTTAATGTTGTTAAAACTCTTAAATTATTTTATTTTGATATTGTTACTATTCTTGAAATATTTTATTTTTCCTATTTCCTTTCCTGACTAGGCTATTTTCCCTGTTGGATCCCCCGAGCTTATAGCATCTGGCTTTCCAAACTAGGGCTGTAGCATAACAAAAGATGATAATAATAATAATAATAATAATAATAATAATAATAATAATAATAATAATAATAATAATAATAACAGAAATGTAGGTAGAATGCATAGGTTTGATACAACTGAGCATCTAGGATAAGAGCACAGAGAAAATTTTACAGTTTATTGAAGGAATCGATTTGCAGTTCCAGACAGTTTAGGAGACGATGAGCAGGCAGTTAACGAAGAATGGTGCGATATTAAGAATATATATAAGTCAACTGGTGGTGAAATCTCGTGGCACTCATTTACAAAGAGAAAGCCAAGGATATTAAATGATAAGTAGGATACTATATAAAAGAGATAATGAGAATCATTGATTGTTGAATGTTTTCAAGGAAATAATGAAAATTACAAGGTAGAGCAAGCTAAGCATTCCAGTATTGATAGTAAAGTTAAAAGAAGAACCCAAACTGAGTAGTGTGACGGGCAGAGAGAAGGTTGTGAACTCAAAGGCAGTGTGGAAGCAACTGAGTTAATTTATTATAGAACACTCTCTTTTATATACAAAACCTCAAAGCAACAGGAAATTACATGTTCGAGAAACAGACAATGTTACATAGGAGAAATGCAGACATGTTTATTCTGGTTCTTTTTAGTGCGAGGAAAGAGCAAAGATACAAGTATAATATATACAAAATGAATTATGTACGATAGTGTGACACACGGTTGGTACATGGCTCCTCCCCTAGAAATGACATACTGCACATGTTAAATAGGGCGCCCTGATCTAGAGAGGTGAACTGTAGGCGGGTCATCTGGCAGAAGATAAGCAGGTTTTAGACGATCCATGAAGACCCAGTCTTCTTTGCCACGAATGTTTAGTAGGAATGCTTTCGGACTGCGACAGATCTCAAGGAATGGGCCCGTGTAAGGGGGCGTTAGCGGTGGCTTGCTAGCGTCGTTGCCCAGGAAGACGTACATTGCAGAGTGCAAGTATGTTGGTATGTGATGCTTCGCTGGGGGCTTGTAAGTCTGGCGGCACGGAGTAAATTTTCCCATGACGTGACGTATGCGCTGGAGATCGTCGAAGGATGTTGTAGAAGGAAAAAATTCGGTAGGGACGACCAACGGGTCGCCATACACTATTTCAGCTGCCGAGACGTCAAGGGTATCTTTAGGATTGGTACTTAGTCCCAGGAAGACCAAGGGAAGCTGAGTAAACCAGTTGGAATCCTTGCAGCGGGACATCAAAGCTGCTTTGAGGGTGCGATGAAAACGTTCAACCATTCCATTGGCAGCGGGGTTGTAGGCCATTGTCTGATGTAGGGTGATGCCCAAAAGAATCGCTAATGATGTCCACAATTGATGGGTGAAAGTGGTTCCCCTGTCGGAAGTAATATGCTCAGGGATACCAAATCTTGCAATCCATCTTGAGAGTAAGGCAGATGTACATTAGGCGGACGTTGCAGTTTCCATGGGAATGGCTTCAGGCCACCGAGTGGAGCGGTCGATGACGGTAAACAGGTAACGATGTCCTTGTGATGTGGGTAGGGGGCCTACAACGTCGACGTGAATGTGTGCGAAACGACGCTGAGGTTGAGGAAAGGTGCCCATTCCGGAATCCGCGTGTCGATGTACTTTGGAAGTTTGACAAGAAGTACAGGCGCGGACCCAATCCTTAGCATCCTTAGAAATGCCATGCCAAATGAACTTTGCCTTCAGCAGCTGTGCAGTAGAACGGCACGAGGGATATGAAAGGCCGTGAATGAAATCAAACACCTGCCGTCGCATGGGACCAAGAATCCAAGGTCACGGTCTACCACTACTGACATCACAGAGGAGGGTGGTGTTGGAGTCTTCGAGGGGGAAGTCTTCCCAACGGAGGGACGTACAGGATGTCCTACATGCTTGATACTCTGGATCCTGTCGTTGGGCTTTAGCCAGGGCGTTGTAATCCAATCCCAGTTGAACGGCAGCCAACGTGTTTCTTGACAGGGCATTGGCAACGGGATTCATTTTCCCAGGGACGTATTGAAGGGTGCAATTGTATTCAGCCATGGCGGAGAGATGTCGGCGTTGCCGGGCGGACCAGGCATCAGACTGTCGAGTAAAGGCGTGCACCAGAGGCATGTGGTCTGTGCGAATGACGAAGGGCGTACCTTATAAGAAATAGCGAAAGTGACGGACAGCCAAATGTACCACCAGCAATTCTCGATCGAAGGTAGAATAACCCAATTCTGCCTTGGACAGTTTTCTGCTGAAGAATGCCAATGGCCGGGCCAGCCTTTGACCACCTGCTCGAGTATTGCACCAATAGCGACGTCGCTGGCATCGGTGGAGAGAAGGAGATGGGCAGGTGGGATAGGAAAAGTGAGAGCCGCAGCAGTTGATAGGGCCTTCTTTGTATTGCAGAAGGCTGCTTCTTGAAGGGGACCCCGCTCCAGGTCCTTTGGCTTGCCCTTGAGGGAAGTGTAGAGGGGAGCAAGAGTGGCGGCAATGGCTGGCAGAAAACGTTGATAATAGTTGATCATGCCCAAGAATTCCTGCAGAGCTTTGACGGTCGAGGGCGTGGGGAAGTTCTGAACGGCTGCTACCTTCTCAGGGAGGGGATGGACTCCTTCAGGAGTGATGCAGTGCCCTAAGAAGGACACTTCGTTAGCGCCAAAGGTACACTTGTTGTACCGGACTACAAGGCCGTTTTGTTGCAGGCAGTCGACCACGATGCGCAGGTGATGGAGCTGTTCCTCTTTTTAGGAGGAGGACACAATTATGTCGTCCACATAACATACACAGAAAGAGAGGTCCCCTAAGATGCCATCCATGAGACGTTGAAACGTGGCCCCGGCATTACGAAGGCAAAAACAGGAGTAATTGAAGGTGTGTGTACCAAACGGAGTGGTGATGACAGTCTTAAGGATGTGTTCTGGGTTCATAGGCACCTGATAATACCCCTTCAGGAAGTCGAGCGTAGAGAAAACCTTTGCTTTGTGCAGGTAGGAGGTCACGTCGGCAATGTTTGGGAGGGGGTAGTGATCCGGTTCTGTTTGCATGTTCAGGCCCCTGTAATCCCTGCACGGATGGAGGGAGGCGTCTTTCTTCAGAACGATGTGTAAGGGTGACGACCATGGGCTGGAGGCCTTTTGGCAAAGGCCCATTTCCTACGTTTTGGTGAACATCTGTTTGGCGGCTGCCAATCGTTCTGGTGCCAGACGTCTGAATTTTGCGAAGACTGGTGGTCCCGTCGTCTTGATATGGTGATAAATACCGTGCTTGGCAGGAACCGTGGGTGTTTGGCGAAGTTCTGGACGGAAAACTTCCGGGTACAACGTGAGGAGGTGGGCGTAGGCATCCGTGGGTGCGCTAATGTGGAGAGCGAGGTTAGAGGGGCGGGTTGAAGAGGTTTCGACAAGTACGAGTCTGCGTTGACCAATCGTCGGTGGGCGACATCGACCAGAAGGTAGAAATGAGAGAGGAAATCCACACCAATAGGTGGGTATCGCAGATCCGCTGGCAGCTACCAAACGGACGTCGGCAGATGTAGACAGACTACGTCGTGCCTTGAAGAGTTTCCTTGGCAAAAGAGAACGACAAGCACCCGTGTCTACCAAAAATCGCACGCCCGTTCCTACATCATGTAAAAAAAAAAAGATTAGAAACATGGGAGGCCACCGCCACGAGCGATGGCCTACCTACACGTTTTTTGGCCACTGACAATCCTCGGCACATTTCTTCGCAGTTACCCCGAATCTGAAGTGGTAGTAGCAAAACTGCGGTGGATGGGATGTAGTAAGTGGCTGTAGAAGTCGTTTGTTGGGGTGCGAACGATTGGTGGGTGGTATGTGGCTTTATCGCTGCTTCGGCACATCACGGGGTAGGCGTGTATGTCCTACGGCATTCATGTCAGCTTCGGTTGACGTTGAATAGGCATCCTCATCATCAGGGGTGGAGGCGTTGATGGAGGTCTTGAAGTAGCTGTCCATAAGGGCGTCGGCTTTGGTCATCAAGTCCTTTATGGGTAAACTATCGACATCGGGTATGGCAGCGCGTATAGGTCCGGGTAAACGGCGTATTCAAAGGGCATGAAGTTGGTTCACCTCATGAGGAGAGCAGTGTGCGGCAGGTTGAAGGCGAGCAACACTGGTCATTTCCCTGAGGGCAAGCGAAGCCCTTTGGTCCCCCAACGGTTGTTGCGAGAGCTGAAAAAGCTTTGCTACACGGGCGGCTGGTGACGGTGAGTACTGCTGCAGAAGGTATGATTTGAAGGCGTCATACGCTATTGGGGTGTCTCCTTGTTCACAAAGCCAGTCGGATATTTCCGGGAAGGTGTCCTTGGGTATCGCTTCGAGAACATAATCTACTTTGGTGGTTGAGCGAATCACGCCCTTGATGCGAAACTGGACTTCTGCGTGCTGAAACCAAGCAAACGCCTCTCCGCTGGCGAACGGTGAAAGTTTCAATGGGGCAGCCGCAGTGCCAACTTCTGTAGAGTCCGTCATAGTACCAACGATGGAGGGGCGAAGGGAGTGGGTGTGGAAGGCGGTGGGAGTGAGTCGACTTCCGGAGCCTTACCTTATTGCCTTATTTTTTGTTTGGGTTCCCCAGGTCCCTCAGTGTGAGGCACCTCGTATATCCACCAGAGAGTTGCTAATACATCTTCCGGTGTATTTTGCATTTTCCAGTCTTGGATGGTCTGGGATGCATCTTAGGTATTTATCGAGCTGATTTTTAAACACATCTACGCTCACTCCTGATATGTTTCTTAGATGAGCTGGCAGCACATTAAATAGTCGCTGCATTATCGATGCTGGTGCGTAGTGGATTAATGTCCTGTGCGCCTTTCTCAGTTTACCTGGAATGCTTTTTGGCACTATTAATCTACCTCGGCTTGCTCTTTCTGATACTTTAAGCTCCATGATGTTTTCAGCAATTCCTTCTATTTGCTTCCATGCTTGTATTATCATGTATCGTTCTTTTCTCCTTTCTAGACTGTATAGTTTTAAAAATTGCAGTCTTTCCCAGTAGTCAAGGTCCTTAACTTCTTCTATTCTAGCAGTATAGGACCTTTGTACACTCTCTATTTGCGCAATATCCTTTTGGTAGTGTGGGTACCATATCACATTGCAGTACTCGAGTGTACTATGCACATAAGTTTTGTAAAGCATAATCATGTGTTCAGCTTTTCTTGTTTTAAAGTGTCTGAATAACATTCCCATTTTTGCTTTACATTTAGCCAACAGTGTTGCTATTTGGTCGTTGCATAACATATTCCTATTTAACATTACACCAAGGTCTTTAATTGCTTCCTTGTTTGTGATTGTCTCATTATTAGGTCCCTTGTATGCATACACCATTCCTTCTCTGTTTCCATAATTTATTGATTCGAATTTATCGGAGTTAAATACCATCCTCTTTATCTCCGCCCATTCATATATTTTGTTTAGATCTCTTTGTAGTGAGTTCCTATCTTCATCACAAGTAATTTCTCTACCTATTCTTGTGTAATCGGCGAAACTTCTCACTACGGAGTTTTCAACATCACAGTCTATGTCTGAGATCATAATAACAAATAGCAGTGCAGCTAATACCGTACCTTGGGGCACACCAGATATTACCTGGGCTTCATCTGATTTCTCGTCATTTGCAACCACTATCTATTTTCTGTTTTGCAGGAATTCTTTTACCAATTTTCCTATCTTTCCCACAATATTATGCTTTCTCATTTTTTTCTCCAATATGTTATGGTCTACCTTGTCAAAGGCTTTTGCAAAATCTAGATAGATCACATCTGTGTCTTTTTCATTTATCATATTATTG
>NC_090732.1:50999079-51031579 GCF_036898095.1 Palaemon carinicauda | reverse complement strand
TAAATAGAGACCGTGTTCTTGTAAACAAATACCTTCATGTTATATTTTCTATCATCTGAGATTACTGAAGTTACTGCCTTTCTGTTTGTCTGTTCGTCTGTCTTTGAGAGATATAACAAACGAAATCTCTCCCATGGTCAAATACATCCTACAACGTACACTAAAGCTTTCTCTAACAAATATTAATATAATCCTCTGAATTCAATGGCTACTAATTTAAAATGAAATTAAGGGAAAAAAAATCCTACTTGGATGAACTTCAAACCAAAGCCAGTAGAGAACTGGGGTTAGTGCTTCAAATTTTAGGTTGTCTTTATCACAAATTAAAGATTGGATAATGAAATCGTTGGATTTTATGTATTAATGGGATTCTTTTTTAAATTATCAAATAACAATATAAGAAAATCGTTTTTCAAGTGTTTCACATTGTTACGATAAACTTCATTCTATTTCCCTTATATCTTTTTTTTTTTTTTTTTAATTTTCTAGGAATATTTCCCCAGGAAGAACTCTGTATTTCTGAAATGCTTTTGGTTTTGGTTGGATGTCTGCGTTCTAATAATGATGAGGGGTTTATGTGAAGAAAAAAAAATATTAGGGGAAATACAAATTTCGAATTATAAATTTGATTTAATTTATTGTAAGATATTTGTCCATTTGTTTCATGACCCCCTTTTTTTCTTTTTTTTTTTCTTTTTTTTTTTCTCAGTGACGACTCCCTACCCTCATTTGGATTATACGTGCAATATTATTTACAGTTTTTTTCCTTATTTATTTATAGTTTATTAAAGTTCATTTGCATGTGATTTATCTCACAATTTCGTTGGCTTGTATGCTACCTTATTTCTATTTCTAACCCCCCGTTTGATCATTTCTATGTGTGATATAGTTTAGTGAGTTACTTTGTTCCTTTTGTTTGTATATTTATACTTTCATTAGTTTATATCACTAAAGAGTATAAATGAGTGCATCATGCATTTCAGTTTCAATAAAAATAAAATTAAAATAGTGTTTTATATATACCTAATATCTCCATTTTTGAGTGGCCTACAAACTGTAATTAAATGTATGCCTACACAGGCACTTGTGGATAAGTTTAACAAATCAGATATACAATATATTTTACTTTATTCGAGCGTGATATTGTATAGAAGATTTGAAAAGGATTGTAATACACATTACTTAAATTTACAACAAAATTAACTATATTATAAGACATATAGCTATTCAGTTTCTGAAAAACATAAGGATATATTTTTAATCTACATATGTACCTATCTTTGAATTTGCAATTTATATATCTAAAATTTAAGAATATCATGAATATAAGAATAAAATTTACGGACGTACTAATACAAGTTATGAACAAATATGTCGCATATTCACAATATAATTCCCTCCTAAATTCCCGTAAGCATTACCACTCTGAATGTTTAACCGTTCGCATAATACTGTAGATGAAGCCATACGTTTTGCATGGGAGTATCTGGCATCATTTATTTATACACTCATTTGAGTGATATTAGGCTCAGCCTTCCAATCTTCCTTCAGTATATAGCCTTTGAAACAGACCTCCACAATGATACCATAGCCCATGATTACCCCTAACCTATTCATTTGTTTACAAGGTAACATTTCCGTTTTCCATTCGTCAAATGTAATTTTTTTTGGTCAACTAGTGTGCCATGACAGTGAATATGGCAGGATCACGCTGAAATAGATTTCATAACTAAATGTTGTTATATGTATGCAATATAAGAAGGCCCCAAGCAAAATTGATGCCATAAGGTGGTTTTAAAAAATAAAAAAAAAGATGGCTAAAACACTCATACGGATACAAGCTGTACATGCACAGTTTCCAATATAGATATTTTCTAATAACTGAGAACAAAAATGAAAAAGGGATTATATGTATACATTTCAATGAATATAAGTACCAAAATTGAAATAGAGCCTGAAAAAGCACAAAAAAGTTTTTATTTATTTATTTATTTTTTTAGGCTAAAGTTACAATTGATTTGAAGGTTTTTTTTTTTTTTTTTTTTTTTTTTTTTTTTTTTTTTTTTTACATGCACAATATCTGTGGTGACTGTAAGTATTAATTGCGATGCGATATTGATAAGAAGTCCCTATGATTATTATTTGGAATAATATCTAGGTTTTTAAAGACGAAACTTTTTTCTGGGGACGGCTTGTACACATAGGCTAGGCTACTGTACGGGTCTTACCCTTGCAATACCCACGTGTCAAAAATATTGTTATGTGACATTGACTGTAGTTTACAATTTCTAATGCCGTTTATCCTCTTTCAGATACATACCCAAAAACCTGTTTTCACCATGCCATGCAAGTATGTCCCCAAGAATCTTATCCAGACTGACCCAACAAGTCTGGAAGAGGCATTTAAGCACGGGTTTGCCACGGGGTGCAGCATAAGGGCTGCATGCCAGCAAGTTGACATTGAAGTGATAACTCTGTAAGTAAGATTGTGAAAATTTTATCTTTTGCTGTAGTCAGGTCAATTTTAGGTTAGGCTAAGCTATGCATTTTGTAATTTATCTTAGGCTAGGTTGTTATTTTGATAGTTTACTGTAATCAAGTCTATTTCAGGTTAGGGCAAGCTCTTCCTTTTGCAATTAATTTTAGCCTAGGCTGTTATTTTCATAATTTATTGTAGTCAAGTCTATTTTAGGTTAGGCTCAGCTATTCCTTTTGCAATTCATCTTAGGATAGGCTGCTATTTTCATAATTTACTGTAGTCAAGTCTGTTTTAGGTTAGGCTGAGCTATTTCTTTTTGTAATTCATTTTAGGCTTGGCTGCTATTCTCATAACTTACTTTAGGCTAGGGTATTCCAGAATAATTTCTTCACAATGTAGCCTAATTCTCTTCTTTACTTTGCAGGATGCTTTCAATTGCTCAAGGAAGTGCAGTGACGGGAGAGCATGTGTCCCCCTCAAACAATACCGCAACAGGATCTTTACTCCTCAGCAAGAGGCTCTCATTGCTGAGTATGTCATTAAGATAGCCTGTATGCTCAATTGCCTACCTGTGTTGCAGTTCCACAGGATTATGTATCATTAA
Source organism: Palaemon carinicauda (assembly GCF_036898095.1). Classification (NCBI taxonomy): domain Eukaryota; kingdom Metazoa; phylum Arthropoda; class Malacostraca; order Decapoda; family Palaemonidae; genus Palaemon; species Palaemon carinicauda. The sequence goes on along the minus strand of NC_090732.1, from coordinate 51,028,496 downwards.
CCTTTTGCTTGTAGCCGCCAGGCTATTCCATAGGTCTGGGATAAGGATAGGATGGCAACGTGGGATTGGTAAATCGAGTACATGGCTCTCCATCCAAACCTTAGCCTGAAGCCTCTTTAGGGCAAGTCCATTGCTAGAGTCATTGCCTTCAACTGTGTAAACATATTAGTTTCCTTCAAGGCTTACACAGAATTAATGAAGAAGTATATGTTCACCACCAATAGGATCTTCAATTTGGAGGAGAGTAGCTTGTATGCTGCAATGAAGCAGGTGAAGGTTTTATGTGAAAAGACTCAGCCTGTTGCCTCTGAGATATCCCGTGTAAGAGGTGTTACAATGTTTTTCGTGGGAATTACTAATTTTGCAGGGGATTATATCCCTCCAGTATTTATAATTACACGAAAGACTAAGAATATTTTTTTCATGTGAGGTACTTTGATGGGTACAAAGACATCCTGGACCAGAATGGATGGATGAGTGGGGTTGTTTTTAGAAACACTTCACCGTATCAGGGAAAGGAGTTATTGGTCTATGGAAAAAAGGGATACTTTTGATAATGCATAATGCTGAATATCACATAACCATTCAAGTTATTAAGTATGCAATGTAGAATGTCATCAGCATACAACTGCTAAGCTCCAGCCATTGTTTTTATTTGTCTTTGGGCCGCTTGTGTATGCCGGCCGGAATGCAAATATATAGGGGTATGGGAAGAAAAACACAAAACCCTGAAAAAAAAATTCACCGAGCTTTATATGGTAAGGGAGAATACGTATACGAAATATATTGTCAAAATTCCACTTACTTTTTTAATTACAGGGTAGCCTAATTAGTCAAAGTAAATCAATAAACCATAAACATTGTTCCCAACAAGAAAATGCAGTGTTTCTAATGTTATTGTAAATTTTGATAATTAATACATAATATTGTAAAAGAAATTGTGAACAATGGAAGCAGGTTATTGAGCAAAAGAATCTTCGTATATGAGTAAATTATGATAAATAGCTTTGTTTCTTTTATCAATATCCAAAAAGGAACATAAAATTCCTAATAATCAGGATTTATTAATATTGTCTTTGCAAAAATACAAAAATATCTTTGAAGGCCCTCTGACTATCACTCATTTTTACGTTTGTTTTTCTCGTTTTTGGCAAGAATTTTATAATTTCACAGAGGGAAAGATAATGTCAACATCTTGCTAACATAAGGAAGAAGAAAGTTCTCTCTATTAAGAGTTCAGGAGAGTGTAATATCGGTAGTGCAGAGAGAGAGAGAGAGAGAGAGAGAGAGAGAGAGAGAGAGAGAGAGAGAGAGAGAGAGAGAGGCGGCCTCCTTGCCTCACAAGAGCCAAAAGAAACAAGATATTGAGTAAAAGGATCTTCATTTATGATTAAATTTTAATAAATAACTTGGTTTTCTCTTATCAATACACAAAAAGAGAAAATGAGATTCATAATAATCAGGATTTATTAATTTTGTCTGTAAAAATATAAAGAGAAACTTTGAACGCCTGTATCTCAAAACTATACTTATTGATCTTATCTCCCTTAGTTTTAAAGATATAGCATTGAAATTTGGTATATAACTTAAAAATACATTGTAAAACATTTAAATAAAGTCCTTTTTTTTTTTTTTCAATTTCTTTTCATATATCATATTCTTAATTTTTTTCTCTGATTTTTAGGGTTTATTTTTTACCATAAGGAAAAAATCATATCTGGCAAGAAAATTACTTTTAGGAAAAAAACTCTTCCTATTATTGTAGGTCTATATGAGGTCTATATAGGGGAGTAATCCCAGATTTTAGTAAAAATTATCAAGGAATAAGATAAAATTTGAAAAACAATAATGTTCAGGATAAATCACCGTGGTGTCGCAAAACTGAAGGTCAGAGGCAAAAATCCTATGCAGTTTGGAGATGTCCTAAGTCACCTTATTAGGTGGTATGTGTCAAAGTTCTGTCATTAAAAAATGGCATTAGCCGGCCAGCCCCCTTCAGAGTTGCCTGCGAAAGCTACATAATGACAACATCCTCATGCACCCTACTACCCACATCACCCAGCACATGTTGCCAGAACTTGCCTCCAAAGATTAGATCAAAGCAGTACGCCATCTAATGTCTTGAGTGAGTTTTCAACAACGGGCATCTGGCCTATCAACACCAACATCTTCCCAGATGAGGCTTTTGCTGGATCAGAGGTGCCAGAGTGTGAACCCCACAAGTACACAAGGGAAGAAGTTGGAGAAATTTCTTCATCTGATGGGGTCAATCTACCAATTTTGGCTCCGTTGTAAAGAATTCAAGCTACCCCCAGTTTCAAGCTACCACCCCTCCCGTAACTTTAAACCAGTTTCAGATAACCGGGGAGGTAGTTTGAAACCGGTTTCAAGCTACCTTCCCTGTTTTTAAGTTACCCCCTCATCAAAATAGAAAATAATCTATATGACAGTGCACGTATGCATCATGCAATTATTGCCGACTTCACAGCAGTAGAAAAAAAGTTTATTTTCGTTTTTAAGAAAAAGAATTGTTTTCTTTTATCATCTCAAAAAGATGCCATTCATGTGCTTCATGTGCATGAGCTTCACATGGCAATATGTGTGGAGAAATTGATACAAAAGTCCACAATAAGATGTGTCCTTTGTTGCTATACTCTTTCAAATTTACGATGTTTGAGATGTATTTAAAAACAAAAACACACATGCCATATTTCCGACACTGAGTTTCTAAAATAAAGAGGAAATTACGCAATTTTATAGTTATAATTAATGCCATTACTTGAACTTTAATTTTCTAAAAACTGAAATTCAACTTGTTATTGTTTTGCAATGTTATTCAGTCGTACTATAAAAAAAACGAGACACAAAATTGCCACTTTCTGGATATAGTTTCTCTCGTCAGCGATGGACATTCATTAATCGGCTTTCGTCAGAAAGTATCTCTTATTAACGCTCCTTGCCTTGCGGGCAGGTAATGGCAGGAACAACCTGTGACGAAAGTAGCTTGCTGCTTGCGCTGCACACCTAGGTGTAGGGGAGAGAGAGAGAGAGAGAGAGAGAGAGAGAGAGAGAGAGAGAGAGAGAGAGAGAGAGAGAACTACAAACGTTGTAACAGAGATGCTTTAAAGATTATAGCCAATCAAGGGAGACACAAAGCACCATAAACTTTCCGTCAGCCAGAATGTAAGGTCATCCATCCCATAGGGAGCAACAGTAGGGATACGATACTTATTATTATTATTATTATTATTATTATTATTATTATTATTATTATTATTATTATTATTATTAGCCAAAATGCAACCGTACTGGGAAGGGAAACAAATAAGGAGAAAGAAATAAAGGAAAGATATAAAGTTAGAATACAAAAATAACAAGAAGGCAAATGAGTATTGTATCATTAAAGAAATGTTTAAAACAAACTGATAACAAGAAAATATAGTAAGCACGTTGATATGCCAAAAAAAAATAAGCATGTTAATATGCCAACAAAAATAATAGAATAATTATTGTAAGAGACGATATGACGAAAGAAAAGAAAAAAACATTTCTGCTGTGGCCGACAGAGAAGAATTTTTTTTTTTTTTGATAGGTGGTCGATTCCCCAATGAGATTAATACAAATATTTAGTGAGTTGAGAAGGTATGCTACGAAGTCGAAAATATGGCACCGTGTGTTTTTGTCTTTAGATACACCTTGAACTTCGTAAATTTAACAGAGTATAGTCTTCCAAGATTGGCTTTTTTGTTTTACGAAGCTCCTTTTGGATATTTGGTGTCCACTACGTAGTCACAGATGATATTGTACCAACCGTGTGTCACACAATTGTACATAATTATTTTGTATATATTATGGTTGTATCTGCGCTCTTCCCTCGCAGTAAAAAGAACCTGAATGATCATGTCTCCGTTTTGCTCAGTAACATTATCTGTCTCTCGAACAGGTTATGTCCTGTTGCCTTGAGGTTTTGTATATAAAGAAGAGTGTTCTTTAATAAATAACTCAGTCGTTTCCAATCTGCCTTTGAGTTCACAACTCCTCTCTCGGCCCGTCACATTGGTGACCCCGGAAGTCGACTGGCTCCCACCGCCTTCCACTCCCACCCCCTCGCCCCTTCATCGTTGGTACTATGGCGGACTCTACGGCAGTTGGTGCTGCAGCCGCTCCATTCAAACTTTCATCTTTTGCCAGCGGAGAGGCGTTTGCTTGGTTTCAGAGCGCAGAAGTCCAGTTTCGTATCAGGGGCGTGACTCGCTCAACCACCAAAGCGGATTATGTTCTCGCGGCGATACCCGAGGACACCTTCCCAGAAATATCCGACTGGCTTTGTGAACAAGGAGACATCCCCATAGCGTATGACGACCTCAAATGATACCTTCTGCAGCAGTACTCGCCGTCGCCAGCCGCCCGTATAGCAAAGCTTTTTCAGCTCTCGCAACAACCGTTGGGGGACCAAAGGGCTTTGCTTGCCCTCAGGGAAATGACCAGTATCGCTCGCCTTCAACCTGCCGCAGACGGCTCTCCTCGTGAGGTGAACCTACTCCGTGCCCTTTGGATACGCCGTTTACCTGAACCTGTGCGCGCTGCCATACCCGATGTCGATAGTTTACCCATAAAGGACTTGATGACCAAAGCTGACGCCCTTATGGACAGCCACTTCAAGACCTCCATCAACGCCTCCACCCCAACCGAAACTGACATGAATGCCGTAGGACATACACGCCTACCCCGTGACGTGCCGAAGCGGCGACAAAGCCGCCCACCACCCACCAATCGCTCGCGTCCCAACGAACGACTTCTACAGCCACTTACTACCTCCCATCCACCGCAGTTTTGCTACTACCACTTCAGATTCGGGGCAACCGCGAAGAAATGTGCCAAAGATTGTCAGTGGCCAAAAAACGTGTAAGTAGGCCATCGCTTGTGGCGGTGGCCTCCCATGTTTTTAATCTTTTCTTTTTACAGGATGCAGGAACGGGCGTGCGATTTTTGGTAGACATGGGTGCTTGTCGTTCTCTTTTGCCAAGGAAACTCTTCAAGGCACAACGTAGTCTGTCTACATCTGCCGACGTCTGCTTGGTAGCTGCCAACGGATCTGCGATACCCACCTACGGTTACGAGAGCCTCACATTATTGTTCGGAAACGGTGAATTCAATTGAAAGTTTCTCGTTGCTGACGTCACAATGCCAATCCTCGGTGCGGATTTCCTCTCTCATTTCCACCTTCTGGTCGATGTCGCCCACCGACGATTAGTCAACGCAGACTCGTACTTGTCGACACCTCTTCAACCCACGCCCTCTAACCTCGCTCTCCACATCAGCGCACCCACGGATGCCTACGCCCACCTCCTCACGTCGTACCCGGAAGTTTTCCGTCCAGAACTTCGCCAAACGCCCACGGTTCCTGCCAAGCATGGTATTCATAACCATATCAAGACGACGGGACCCCCAGTCTTCGCAAAATTCAGACGTCTAGCACCGGAACGATTGGCAGCCGCCAAACAGACGTTCACCGAAATGCAGAAAATGGGCCTTTGCCAAAAGGCCTCCAACCCATGGTCGTCACCCTTACACATCGTTCTGAAGAAAGACGGCTCTCTCTGTCCGTGCGGGGATTACAGGCGCCTTAACATGCAAACAGAACCGGATCACTACCCCCTCCCAAACATTGCCGATGTAACCTCCTACCTGCACAAAGCGAAGGTTTTCTCTACGCTCGATCTCCTGAAGGGGTATTATCAGGTGCCTATGAACCCAGAAGACATCCTCAAGACCGCCATCACCACTCCGTTTGGCACATACACCTTCAATTACTCCTGTTTTGCCCTTCGTAATGCTGGGGCAACGTTTCAACGTCTCATGGATGGCATCTTAGGGGACCTCCATTTCTGTGTATGTTATGTGGACGACATACTTGTGTTCTCCTCCTCAAAAGAGGAATACCTCCGTTACCTGCGCATCGTGCTCGACCGCCTGCAACAAAACGGCCTTGTAGTCCAGTACGACAAGTGTACCTTTGGCGCCAACGAAGTGTCGTTCTTAGGGCACCGTATCACTCCTGAAGAAGTCCATCCCCTCCCTGAGAAGGTAGCAGCCGTTCAGAATTTCCCCACGCCCTCGACCGTCAAAGCTCTGCAGGAATTCTTGGGCATGATCAACTATTATCACCGTTTTCTGCCAGCCATTGCCGCCACTCTCGCTCCCCTCTACGCCTCCCTCAAGGGCAAGCCAAAGGACCTGAAGTGGGGTCCCCTTCAAGAAGCAGTCTTCTGCAATGCAAAGAAGGCCCTATCAACTGCTGCGGCTCTCACTTTTCCTATCCCGCACGCCCCTCTCCTTCTCTCCACCGATGCCAGCGACGTCGCTATTGGTGCAGTACTCGAGCAGGTGGTCAAAGGCTCGCCCCACCCATTGGCATTCTTCAGCAGAAAACTGTCCAAGGCAGAATTGGGTTATTCTACCTTCGATCGAGAATTGCTGGCGGTGCACTTGGCTGTCCGTCACTTTCGCCATTTCTTAGAAGGTACGCCCTTCGTCATTCGTACAGACCAGATGCCTCTGGTGCATGCCTTCACTCGACAATCTGACGCCTGGTCCGCCTGTCAACGCCGACATCTCTCCGCCGTGGCTGAATACAATTGCACCCTCCAATACGTCCCTGGGAAAATGAATCCCGTTGCCGATGCCCTGTCAAGAAACACGTTGGCTGCCGTTCAACTGGGATTGGATTACAACGCCCTGGCTGAAGCCCAACGACAGGATCCAGAGTATCAAGCTTTTAGGACATCCTGCACATCCCTCCGTTGGGAGGATTTTCCCCTCGAAGACTCCAACACCACCCTCCTCTGTGACGTCAGTACTGGTAGACCACGACCTTTGATTCCTGCTCCCATGCGCCGACAGGTGTTTGATTTCATCCACGGCCTTTCACATCCCTCGTGCCGTTCTACTGCACAGCTGCTGAAGGCAAAGTTCATTTGGCACGGTATTTCTAAGGATGCTAAGGATTAGGTCCGTGCGTGTACTTCTTGTCAAACTTCCAAAGTACATCGACACACGGATTGAGGAGTGGGCACCTTTCCTCAACCTCAGCGTCGTTTCGCACACATTCACGTTGACGTTGTAGGCCCTCTACCCACATCACAAGGACATCGTTACCTGTTTCCCGTCATCGACCGCTCCACTCGTTGGCCTGAAGCCATTCCCATGGAAACTGCAACGTCCGCCTCATATACATCTGCCTTACTCTCTGGATGGATTTCAAGATTCGTTATCCCTGAGCATATTACTTCTGACAGGGGAACAACTTTCACCTCTCAATTGTGGACGTCATTAGCGAATCTCCTGGGCATCACCCTACATCGGACAATGGCCTACAACCCCGCTGCCAATGGAATGGTTGAACGTTTTCATCGCACCCTCAAAGCAGCTTTGATGTCCCGCTGCAAGGACTGCAACTGGTTTACTCAGCTTCCCTGGGTCCTCCTGGGACTAAGGACCACTCCTAAAGACGCCCTCGACGTCTCGGCAGCTGAAATGGTGTATGGCGACCCGTTGGTCGTCCCTGCCGAATTTTTTCCTTCTACAACCTCCTCCGACGATCTGCAGCGCATACGTCACGTCGTGGGAAAATTTACTCCGTGCCGCCAGACTTACAAGCCCCCAGTGAAGCATCCCATACCAACGGACTTGCACTCTGCAACGCACGTCTTCCTGCGCAACGACACCAGCAAGCCACCACTAACGCCCCCTTACACGGGCCCTTTCCTTGTGATCCGACGCCGTCCGAAAGCATTCCTCCTAAACATTCGGGGCAAAGAAGACTGGGTCTCCATTGATCGTCTAAAACCTGCTTATCTTCTGCCAGATGACACGCCTACAGTTCGCCTCTCTAGATCAGGGCGCCTTATTTAACATGTACAGTATGTCATTTTTAGGGGGGGGGAGCCATGTACCAACCGTGTGTCACACAATTGTACATAATTATTTTGTATATATTATGGTTGTATCTGCGCTCTTCCCTTGCACTAAAAAGAACCTGAATGATCAAGTCTCTGTTTTGCTCAGTAACATTATCTGTCTCTCGAACAGGTCATGTCCTGTTGCCTTGAGGTTTTGTATATAAAGAAGAGTGTTCCTTAATAAATAACTCAGTCGTTTCCAATCTGCCTTTGAGTTCACAACTCCTCTCTCGGCCCGTCACAATATCAAGGCTGTCCGATTTCCGTTCAGCAGCCTTACTGAACACCTTTTGGACAAGTGATGCAGTGATCGGGTTAACCTGGGTTTATATACATCTCAACACACCAGAGATCGAAGGCTTACTACCGCGTACAAGATACTCAGATAAAAAAAAAAGGGGGTTTGATTATCGGCCCAAGGACGAAAAATGGTCATTGTAACTATCATCCTCTTTGTGGGCATCCCAGTGAATTAAGGAACGCTAGACTTATGTGCACTAGTATTATACATCATGCAAATTTACTCACTGAATGTGGCTTACGTTCATTGAAAAACAGAGAAAAAAAAAACATAAAGGATGGCCGTATCGACCGTGCTTTTATCACTATACGAGTATAATAATCGGAATGAAGAACTAAGACATTAAAGGGATAAACGCATGACATCAATAAATTCTACAAATACAGGAAACCGTACATGTATAGACATGTAACCTAAAAATTTTGTGTTGACTCTAATAAAAAACAACTGATAAATATTTATAAAAGATAAGATGCTATGCAAAAACAAGGGGAGTATTTTGAAACCAGGGGGGTAGCTTGAAACCGGCTTCAAATTACCCCCTGAGGAAACTTAAAACCGGTTTTAAGTCCCCCCCCCCCCCCCCGGTGGCCTGAAATCGGTTTCAAACTACCGGGGGGGGGGGGTAAGATATGGAGGGGGTAATTTGAAACCGGTACACCGGTGTAAATGTTTCAAGTTACCCCCACTTTCAAGCTAACCCCCGGTAACTCGAAACCGGTTTCAGATTACCGGTGAGGTGGTTTGAAACTGGTTTCAAGCTACCACCTCTGTTTTCAAGTTACCCCCTCATCGGAATAGAAAATAATTTATATGACAGTGCACATATGCATCATGCATTTATTGCTGACTTCACAGGAGTAGAATAAATGTTTATTTTCGTATTTAAGACCAAATATTGTACAGGCCCACTAGTGAGATATACCACGTGTTATAAACTACAGACTCTGCACAGACTCTGTCATTCAAGTTTTTGTGATAACGGCTAGGTAAAGAATTATTGTAGTGCTCGTGTGATTATCGAGAATTGTTTTCTTTTATCCTCTCAGCTAGATTCAATGCATGTGCTTCAGGTGCCAGAGCTTCACACGGCAATATGCCAGGAGATATTGACAAAAAAATCCACAAAGAGATGTGTACTTTGTCTCTATACTCTTTCAAATTTAGGAAGAAGTTTTATATGTACCTAGAAACAAAACCACACCTTGCTATAATTCCAACATTGTTTCGAAAATGGAGAAAAGAATGCCATTAGATGTTATAATGAATACCATTACTTTAAATTTTAAACTTTAAATATGTAAAAACTCAACTTATAATTGTTATACTTTAGTAACATTACTCAGTTGTACTATAAAGAAATGTGACACAAAATTGCCACTTTTCCGATATAGTTTCTCAGGTCAGCGATGGACATTCATTGGCTTTCGTCAGAAAGTATCCCTTGTGGGCAGGTATTGGCAGGAACCACCTGCGACGAAAATGGCTTGCTACTTGAGTTTCACCAAGATGTAGGAGAGAGAGAGAGAGAGAGAGAGAGAGAGAGAGAGAGAGAGAGAGAGAGAGAGAGAGAGAGAGAGAGATTACAAACGCTATAACAGAGACAGAGATGCCTCAAAGATTATAACCAATCAAGGGAAACTAGGAGGCATACAAGAACATTATGAATTTTTTGTCAGCTAGAATGGAAGGTCACCCGTCCCCATAGAGAGCAACAGTAGGTTATTTACTTGCCAAAGACGAGAGATTTCTTATAATGTTTCGAAGTATTTTGCTTCATAAAAACAGAAAGGGGATCCTGTTTCTAAAGCATTTTTTTATTTTTTCGCATAGCATAAGCAACTAACTTAAGCAAAACTACCATCACAGTGAAATTAACAGTAACGAAATTTTGAACAATGTTTCTGTAAGCAGTTTGGTACCAAATATATTCCCATCTTCTATACTTGTAATGGTGGTGCATCTTATCACAGATCAAAATTATATAAACCTGCAACAGCATCAAACAAAAAGGGACAAATAGAATAATGGCTCATCAGAAAAGCGTATCACCAAGAGACAATATGTTAAAATGTCAACTTTTGGAAATTGTGAGGAATGTTCCCTAAATATTGATAACGCGTATGTGATTCCTAAAATTGCAGTTGAAAATAGTCACAAAGTTATTCGTCCTCCTCCATGGTTTTGACAATATAATCCAGTGCAACATATTTGAGCACAAGTGAAGACCTATTAATAAAAAATTAAAAAAGAAAAATTTTAGATTTAAGGGTGAGCCTACTTTTAAAAGAAACACTTCATTCGATGACAGAAGAAAATTAATCGAATGCCGTAAAACACGCCGAAAAAATACAGAAGAACGATGCAAAAGAAAAATGTGGTCATCAATAAATATATTGATTCTTTAGTAAGAAGTCCTAAGTCTTGTTACATTTTCATCTATATCAATAAAGAAGTTCTGGTGTATGTTGAAAGACTAATTTCAAAATAAAAGTTAGATGTATAAAATTGTATGCTCTCTCCAGTATCATTTTTATTATTATTATTATTATTATTATTATTATTATTATTATTATTATTATTATTATTATTATTAGCCAAGCTCTAACCCTACAAACAAACAAGGAAAAAGAAATAAAGGAAGGATATATAGATAAAATACAAAAATAAGAAGGCAAATGGGAATTGTATTAATAGAAAGATTTTAAAGACAAACTGATAACAAGAAAATATAGAGAGCATGTTGACCTGCCAACAAAAATAATAAAATAACTATTGTAAGAGACAATATGACAAAAGAAAAAGTTACATTTCGGCTGTGGCCTTCAAAGAAGATAATTTTTTAGTGGCCGATCGATTCCCCAAAGGAGATTACTGCAAGAATTTAGTGAGGTGAGAAGGTATACTACGGAGTCGAAAATATGGCACCGTGTTTTTGTCTTTAGATACACCTCGATCTTCGTAAATCAAACAAAGTATATTCTTCTAAAATTGGATGTTTCGTTTTCCCAAGCCTCTGGTAGGTAATAGGCATTCACTACGTAGTCAATGATATCGAGGTTGTCCGATTTCCGTCCAGCAGACATTTTCACGACTATTTGGACAAGTGATGCTATGATTGGGTTAACATGTATTTATATACACCCCAACACAACAAAGATCAGTGGCTTACTACCACGTACAAGATAACCAGATAAAAAGCAAAATCAAAAGCGGTTTGATTTGCGGTCCGAGCACGAGAAATTGACATTGTAACTATCGCCCTCTTTGTGGTCATCCCGATGAATTAAGGAACGCTTGACTTATGTGCATAGTATTATACCAAGGTCTATCATAGACCTTGTAATATACATCGTGAAAATTTACATACGGAATGTGCCTTCATTTTGTTTTGGAAAAACTAACACATAAGTGATGGCCGTATCGAGCGTGCTTTCATCATTGTACTAGTATAATAATAGCAAAGAAGAACCAAACAATAAATGGATAAAGAAATAACAACAATAGATTATACCAGTGCATGTATATATATGGAACCTAATAATTTTGTGTTGGGCCGGAATAAAAGCAATTGATCAATATTTGTAAATAACGAGATACTGCGCAAAAACGAGGGGCGTAGCTTGAAACCAGGGGGCTAGCTTAAAACCAGTTCCCAATTACCCCTGGGGGTAGCTTGAAACTAGCTTCAAGTTACCCCCCGGTAGCCTGAAACCGGTTTCAAACTACCGGGGGGTAAGATTTGGAGAGAGTAATTTGAAACCGCTACACCGGTATTGGAATGAACTTAGACTTCTCCCAGGGAACTAGATCTTAGCAACCCTGCTAATGATGGGCCCTCCACTTCGGGACTGACACGACAACTCTCCACCTCTGGGTCTACCTGCTGTAGGCTACTACATCTTTGACAAGAATAGACTAACCTATCACTCCTGAGTCTGTCAAACCATACCCTAACCCTCTTGGTTCTCTTTTAGGCAAGGGCTTAATAAAATGTCAGGGCCTGTATCTTGACTGAAAATTTCAGGTCCTCAGGCCAAGAATGAAAAGAAGAAGGTTCAGGAGAAGCAAGCAGCAGGTCAAGAGGAGGAAGCAGGCTATCCCTGACTAAGAGGACAGGGAAGAGGAAGATGATCCCATTCCCTTTGATGACTTCTCAGATTTTTCAGATAACACGAGGGACAGTGAGGATGACTCCTACCCCTTCAAAGAAAAGGAACCAGAGCTGAAGGACTTAATATAGTTTTTCACCTAGCTTAACTAGGTGAGCCTAATTGTTTTGTTTTAATCTTTTGATTTGATAAATCAATTTATTCTAGCCAACATTCAATAATTCATTTGATTTTTTGGTAGAATGACTTCATTACTCTTTTAGGTTTCTTTAATAGTTCATCTTATTTTTAGGTGGATTATTTCAAACTGGTCGAACTGAAGGTAGAAGGCCACAACTCAGGAGTTGTAGTTATATGTAGGGTAAAGATTCTGCCCATTAAGTAGCATGACTAGTTTGATGTATCCTTCCTGAGGGTCAAAGACCACTATAAGGGGGAGACAATCTGCTTCCCAACCATAGAGGATACTGAGGTAGTACTATGGAGTAGGTGTAAGGGCATACTGCATGTAGTAAAGGGCAGCACACTAAGGGAGTCAAACATAATTAAAATAAGCCCAGCCTTGTCTCACTTCTGCATGAGATAGGACAAGTCCTAGTGCAGGTCAGGAACTTCAAATAGGTTATTAATTCTTTGACACTTGTTTTGTTCTTAGGTTTTTAGTTTTTTGACATTTAACAATTTATTTTCGCAACTTCTGCTCTAAATCTTGACAGATCCAAAGACACAGCCAATGACTGTGACTGTTTACGTGACATTCGGCATCATATTGTCACGACAGCTTTCCCTAAACTAGCCCATTTCTCTTTCAGGCTAACTCTTTTCATGTAGTCCAGGCTACATCCTTCACTGGCTCTCCATTACAGTATAGAAAATATTTTCATCTTGTCGGTGCTGACAGCATAATTCTCCACTGCTTCCTAGTAAACTCTGAAGAATGTCATCTTGTCAGAGCTGCATCATAAGGTAGGCTGTGACAGCATAGTTAAAGGTCTATTAATATTCATAAGGCTTAGTTTCAAGTTTTGTAGAGGCTAGTATGAAGTTTAAGTAATATCAAATCTATTATTCAAATATATATATATATATATATATATATATATATATATATATATATATATATATATATATATATATATATATAAATATATATATATATATATATATATATATATATATATATATATATATATATATATATATATATATATATATATATATATATATATATATATATATATATATATATATAGATGTATATATATTTATATATAGATGTATACATATATATATATATATATATATATATATATATATATATATATATATATATATATATATATATATATATATATATATATATATATATATATATATATATATATATTCTAAAGTATAATTATTTTTTGTTTAAAAATGTTAGTCTGTACTATTTCATTTAACCGAAGGGTTTTATGGGAAAATTTACAAGGGTCTACATTGAAGTGTATGTGTCTTCCCCATACCAAGTACGGCTTTTCTCTTGGTAGGGGCAGTCTGTGCAAAATATTTTCACTTTTTCCAGGAAAAAGAAAAAACACTTTTATATCATTTTGAGAATCTCTGGATCATACCATACAACTTTATTTTTCGTAATTGTGTGTGTCTAATAAGTCTAAAGCCTTATTTTTAGACGTTTTTTTCCTCTATTAGCACGGTTTGTCCCCACCTCCCCATATATATATATATATATATATATATATATATATATATATATATATATATATATATATATATATATATATATATATATATATATATATATATATATATATATATATATATATGTGTTTGTGTGTGTGTGTGTGTGTGTGTGTGTGTCTGTGTGTGTGCGTGTTTGTGCGTAAACCATTTATATTAGAATTTGAAATAAAAAATATCTTAATTTAATTTTAAACTAAAGCGAGGTACATCAAAGCTCTCTATTACACTGTAGATTACTGCTTCAATTTTGAAGTATGATGTCCATATTCTTACTAGACAGATTTTAACACAATTGCTTTGAGGTTCGAAAAATACATGACGTTGTCCAGAAAATAAAATACACAATGAGGGGTGAAAGCATGTAGAAAAAAAGGGTAAATAAAAACAAATTTAGTTGAATCCAGTTTAAAGAAGTGGAAATTCCCTATTAAATGATTAATTATGTAATAGAGGGAAGACGCAATATTTTTTCAAGTACTTTTAAAAAATTTATTACTTCTAAATTTCTGAAGACTGGCTTTCATTTCTGCGATGTAGCTGTTTACTGAGTTAATGGAAATAATCCAGATTTTAGACAGAGCATTAAGACTTTTATAACCAAATAACCGTTTTATGCTACGCTGTTTGCTGTCTTGGTAGACATGAACTGTAAATCAATAAGTAACTTAAGGAAGGTTAACTATAATTAGACAAAAGAAAATAAAGCTGTTATATATGGAAATAAACGCTGAAGGAGATGTTGAAGAATGAATAGATATATGCGTAGAAGATTCCAATGGAGAGATGTATTCTGCATAACTACAATCAAGGATCAATTGAATGAGTATTTTCAACATTTGTTGAATGTGAAGATAAGAGTGAGTGTGAACTATGCGTTTTAAGACTTCAAAGGGTTAAAGTAGAGCGATAGTACATGTAACCTTTGCGGATATAAGAAATATGGATAGGAACTTTAAGATAGAAAAGGCACTAGGATGTGGTGAATACATGATTGAGGAGCTGACAGAGCTGTATTTTATGTTTGGATGATGGAACAAGTCCCAACAGGAATTGATGAAAATAATGATCTTTCTGTTATATTGAATTATATTAAACTAAAGGTAATAAAGGCAAAAGTGAGATCTACACGAGAATCCTTTTATTTAATATACCATAAGAAATTGCATGGTAGGATTTTACTTGAAAAATAAACAGGTAACAATAGAAATGATATGGTAAGAATGGAGTGAGTTTCGGCAAGGGAGATGAGTCATTGATCAGAGATTTACTTAGAAACGGATTTTGGCGAAGTTTGGCGTCAAAAGGAAAAAAATAATCATCTCTGATATATAGTAATATAGAAAAAAAAGCTTTGAAAACTTACCAGACGGATAATGTCGAATATACTGAGAATATTTGATAGAGATATACGGTGTTTTTATGGTAAGTACAACTTTAAGATGACCGTAATAGCGTGGTGGATTTGCGCAAGAGTAAGGTAATGACAATAAATGAAAATTAAGAACATGGGTGGCAGACGGATAACTGTAGCTAGATTCTTATAAGTAACTACGAATGAACATAACAGATTTTGGAGAAATGGGATAAGAGGTAAGGTACATAACAGGAGAGGAAATGTTTGCATAAGGTTTATAAAACACCCAGTGTCTGTAAAAGTCAGTGCTGGAATTCATGAAGGAATTGTTGGACAATTTTCCTTTATAGAAGTCAAGTATAAACGTTGAGTGCATAAGAAAATGAAGTTTGATGGTACTGAGATGAAATTTTTGTCTGGTTTATGTACTGTTAAATGAGTAGATTAAGACGGTCATGGGAAGATATGCTTGAATAGTAAATGGCTTAGCATTAGTGGAAGAATGTTAAAATATATTAAAGAGGTCCGGTCATGCAGGAAGAGATTCTTGTTCCTATATTATAATAAACATGCCATATGTTCAATGAAAAACATTAGCAGGATTATATTAATCAAAAACAAATCTATATCTAGTACTATTGATAGCGAAAATGATCCTCATGCAATAACAAATGTATTAGTGTGCTACTGTTATTAACACACATTGAGTATGTGTTGTTTGAGATGTTATTCTGAATTAATTACTGTGAATAATACACCAAGAAAAAACACAAGAAATTTAATAATAAAATCTACAGTTTAATTTATCAATCTGTTGGGAATATCCTTGCTTCCTGGTTTGCAACAGGTAATCCCAAACCATACGCGGTAGAGGGATGGTGCTGGCCCTGCTGCCATGGGCCAGGTCACAGATACATTTAGCTCTTCATAGTTCCTTTATAATACACTGCACTTAAGATTTGTATGATCGTAGTACCGATCTCAAAGTCGCGCTGTGCTAGGTAGTGGTCACGTCTTCACTGTCCCTCTCCTTCCAAGCTACTACTGCTCCAAAGTATTTTGGGAACGGGGTTGACGCTGGAAGATAACCAAACTAGGCAGTAACTAGTTACAGGGTTAACGTAATTAACTACCTTCGTTGCTGTTTGCTTTGTGCTTGGTATAGTTAAGTTAAAAGAAAATCAATTTACCAAACATTTATTTAAATGATGAAGGAAATGCATATATTTACCAAGCAATTACAACAGAAGAACAAAGACACCCAAACAACAGGATATAACTTTAATAATTAATGCTTATTTTAGAGTATAAGGAAGCAATAAAAGCAAACTACATGAGAATACGAGACTAACTAATAATATTACGCAAAATAATGAAAATCTCTTATATTAATAAGAAGGAAAAACTAAGGATAAACATAACTTCCCAAACAGATGTTGAGTCTTGAATTAAAGTCCAGCATTGTAACTTTAAAATGGTTTATTCTCTTAAAAACAAGTGTTAAACATCTCCATCACAGGAGTATAGCTGGTTTGGTTGGATGACCAATTCAGGTGAAGTATAGATAAGAACTGGCTAAAATATCGATATCACAGATATCGTATGTTTAGTTGTCTCAGCATTTAAACACAATATGTAAACTTTATATTCGTCTAGGAAGACACCTGCATCCGGTGACGACACAATCTTTCACACGGTATGCATTTATGTTTATGCTTCAGAAAAATGTTACATTGTTGAGGGATGCAAAATACATCCTGTTATGATTTTATCTGACTACAGCAAATCTCACGCTAGCTGCTTCTTCCACAATGACATATTACGTCATGTGTTTTAAACATGTAATAACTAACTATTACATTAGCCCGGCCAGCTATCTCAATTTTTTTTCTAAAAATTTAACAACACGCCAAAATATGTTTACTAGGAGTGTGACTAGATATATGTATTATTCTTTGTTTAACTTTAGCCATAAGCAAATGAGGACGAATGTCCAAATAGGCACATAAAAAAAATAATAACAATAATGCATATGAAAAGATATTACCAAAGCAAAGAAAAAAAAATGCATGATAAATACAGATCACATATATGGAACATTGCTTAGCAAATGATTATATGGTACCAAAAAAAATACTGATATACATATGATTCGGTAACTTGTTAAAGAATAATGGTTACCTTTGTCAGAAACATAGATTAACACAATACGGTAATTAATAAAAATATTTGTTATCTTGGTAAAGATTCAATTTTAGTGCACAAACACGAATTCCTGGTACGTACACGTACCATGGTTTCGTACATATATATATATATATATATATATATATATATATATATATATATATATATATATATATATATATATATATATATATATATATATATATATATATATATATATATATATATATATATATATATATATATATATGGCTTATATATTTTTATTAGATGCCCATAGATTCTGTTATTTTTATTTTTTTTTCTCTTTTCTTTTAACATTCCGGCTTATATATTTTAATAGATGCCGAGAGAGAAAAATTATTTATTTTTTAAAATGTTTTTTAAATGTATTTTTAACAATGTAAATGTTCTATAGTTTCTTCAATTACATATTACTAGCGTACTAACTGCTTTTCGTACACATGCTATTTCCAGACCATTTTACTCCTTTAGCGAATGAGGTGGCCACTTCAAACTGCTTTAAACTGAATTGAATAAGGAGTTTTGTCTGGACATGGCAAAACGTTCTGTTTTAGCTACCAACTGTTCCGTAACCTACGCCAAACAAGGATGTTCACGGCGATAAATATCATCACCGTCACACTTAATCCTGCTAGTAGTATGGGGTGAAGAAATTCCTTATAAGTCGGTGCCAGGTGGTCCATCTCGGTCAATTTCATCAACCGCTTGGCTACAGGTTTGTTGTATGGGAGAGGCAGTGATGGCATTGTAGACGTCCACGTGAAGTTCGCGAAGTAGGCTCGTTCTCTGATGATAGTCCTTATCCCGGTCACCATGGAATTAGGGGAAGTCCCGATACAACCATCTGCTGCAACAAAGATTTTTGCATAGGACGTGGATCCGTCCGGGCATGATACATTGAAGCCGTCCTTGTCGTATCGTATCCACGAGCCATTGTTCAGTCTGCAATTGAACTCATTATTGTCAAAGGGATAAAGCTTATCCAGACAATTTTCACTTTATGGGAGAGAGCACCGTCTAGCACTATACCTAACTCGCATGAATCCATTAAGTTTTTATGGAATTCAAATGAGTCAGCTGTACATATTTTTTTATCCATTGCATCTGAACAGTGAGTTAATTGATTTTTGTCTTTAATGACCGTATATGTTTCCTTGTCTGAGGAAATCAATCCGTGTCCTGTCAAACTGGATATTACTGGATTTGAGTGATTCATAATGGAAGTCGGAAATGGTGATATCCTGTAAGATTGCCAGGCATCAGAAGAATCAAAGGGAATTGTAATCATAATCTTGTTATTTTCAACGCTTACTGTAATTAGGCTGTAATAAAATTCTAACCTACGTTCGCCTAACAAAGGAACATAGCCTAGTTTATCCCGTCCGTTCTCCAGAACTAACCTTAAGTATTTTATAGGCAACAAATGGAGCGACAGTACACCTTTAGTTGCTAATGTGATAGCTTCTACTAATCCTTGGATTTCTCAATGAAATGTGCAATTCTGTTATGTATGTGATCTATCTTTGAATCATAATACGTTAACGTTGCCAACAAATCCTGTACTTCCATAATCTGACTGATATTACTGGAATGTTCAATAACTAAATCCATAATTTGATTGATTGAAGCTAACTGATTCCTTAGTTCTGACATAATCAATTCATCTTCATGAGTCAAGAACTCAATTTTCTTATTTTGATTACTAATCTTAAGACGATTGGAAATTCCTAAACCTAAACTTGCAATAGAACCAAAGATGTTTAATGCAGCAAAAATAAACGGGTTTCGTCTTTCTTTATGTTCGTGCCCTACAGTCCACATCAAAAGGTCATGAGCCAAAGATTCTGTCTCGTAAGTCTTATTTTGCAAGTCATCAGATAGCATCTCTGCAAATTTTAGTGTCGATCCAAGCGAACTCTCTGTAGTCAAATGAAAATGTCTTCTATGCAACTCATCTAATGAGACAGCAAACCTTGAAATGGCACTTTTTAAGCTAGTGACATCATTCTCTGGAAGAAAAATTGCTTGCATATGCACTTCGACAACTACGTTGCTTGATGTAATAAAAACGTCTTCTTGTCTTTCAACTATAGTGCCATATTTAAAATCTATACTTTTAGTTTTAGAGCTCGTCCCACACGAGAAAAATGTCTGAGCGAACAATATCACTCCCAACAACAAAAAATTCACCTTGGAAACCTGTAACGAGAAAAATATATGTAATTACTCCTGTATTAAGAAGAAAACTTTTAATCACACAAATAAAAATTTTTCCCTCACTTCTTTCCCTCTCTTTTTTTTTTTTTTTAATTTCTTATGTGAGCCAATGGTACTATTCTCTCATCCGTGGGTTAGGATACGTTTTGAACTCTAAACCAAAATGTTAAATGGGCCTTCAAACTTAGGTGTTAGTTTATAATTGAGTCCTTTACGTACATTTATCTGTATATATACATTATCACCCACGGTATATGTTTTAGTTGGCTTCGCTATTTTATCATGATTCCTTTTCATTATGATTTGTGATTCTTCTAAATTCTTTCGAAGGATATCATATCGACTTTTGCTTGCATTTATACATTCTTTTAAAGGATTTGATAGATTAGTTGTAGGCGTTAATACATGGAAAGGCGTTCTAACTGGGGTACCATACAATGCTTCATGCGGTGACATTTTAATTGAAATATGCTATGAATGATTCAGAGTACTCAGTGCCGCAGGTATTGCAATATCCCAGTTGGGGTCTGATCCCCCTAGTGTTACTCTTAATATATTTAAAACCTTCCTATTTGCTCTTTCCACTAGCCCATTCGACTCTGGGTGATATATCATGGTATTTATTTTCTTAATGCTAAGGAATTCACACAATGAGGTAAGAAAGTGATCATTAAATTCACGACCCGAGTCTAAGATTATTATGTGTGGAATTCAATCGCAGTTTTAGTTTTAAGCGCTATTAGTTCTGTATATCGAGTTAAAGCATCTATAATGACTAAGAGGTGCATATTTCCTCTGTCTGACTCGTAAAATCCTCTTAACAAATCTAAATGTATTCTTTCAAAGGGTTGATTGGGCACGGGATAAGCCCCTAGGCTGACAGGTGTTTTCGTATGCCCTTTGTTTTCCTGACATGTGCGACAATTAGCTAGGTGTCTTTTTATATCTGTAAGCATCGTATGCCATTAAAACAATGATTTGGCTTTCTGTGACATTAATGAGAACTCTGGGTGTCCATGTAATGGATTTGCATGCAACCAATTTAGGACAGTGGAAACAAGTGAGATTGGTACTACTACCTGGTCGTTAGTTACATGTGGTGTATTGCGGGTTTTCCTTGTCACAGTCTTTACACAGAATATTATCTTTGATTATATAATTCTGCTGCTTATACTTTATATATCCTTTTTCCTTATGATTGCCTTTCAAAGCATTTATGATTGTTTCTATTTTCTGATCTTTTCTTTGCTCAGTCTATAATAATTCAGCGCTCCAGCCTAAATCTTCTTGTTCAGATATCGTTTTAACTATAGGCATGGATGTTGATATGTCTATTAATTCAGCTAAAGGCTCCGTACAAGATGACACCGGGTTGCGTGATAATGCATCCACAACGATATTTGCTTTCCCAGGTAAATACCCGATTCTTGCGCCAAAATCTTGAATGATCAAATGCCACCGAGTTCGTTTAGGCTGTGGCTGAAGCCTTTAAAGAACTCGGTTAGTGGTTTATGGTCAGTAAGAACCTTAACGGGATAACCGTATATTATGAACTTAAAATGCACTAGTGAATTAACAATAGCTAGCCCTTCCTTGTCTATTACTGCATACTTACTTTCGGAAGTTCTCAGTTTTCGAGAATAAAAAGCTATCGGGAAAAATTGTTTATCATATTGCTGAAGCAATACCCCTACTACTCCTAAATCTGAGGCGTCTGTTGCAATGAAGAATTCCTTACCGAAGTCAGGAAATTTCAAGATAGGAGAACTACACAATTCATCTTTCAAGATATTAAACGCCTGTTGATGATGCTCAGACCATATGAAATCTACGCCCTTCTTCGTAAGATCAGTTAAAGGAGCGGCTATTATTGAATAGTTGCGTATAAAACGCCTGTAATATCCACTACAACCCAGAAATTGCTGAATTCCCTTGACGTTAGTAGGTATGGGAAAATTACCTATAGCTGACACCTTATCATGGACTACTTTAAGACCTTGGCTTGACACCATGAAACCCAAATATATTAATTCTGTTTTGAAAAATTCACACTTACTAATCTTTACCCTCAAGTTATGTTGTCTTTATCTCTGTAGTACTAGTTCTAACTTACGTAGATGTTCTTCTAAGGTGTTGGAAAAGATTACAAGATCATCCATATAGGCATGCAAGATATCCCCTAACAAGTCTCCAAACACTATATTAATCATTCTTATAAATGTTATGGGAGCACAACGTAAACCAAAAGGCATCCGTAAAAATTCATAATGTCCCCTGGCTGTGCTGAAGGCTGTGTATGGGATACTATCTTCTTCTAATGATATCTGGTGAAAACATTTAAGTAAGTCCAAACTGGTAAAATATTTATTCTGACCTAACAAAGACAAAATATCGTCTGTACATGGCACTGGGATTCGATCAGGGATCGTCTCCTCGTTTAGACGACGGAAGTCTACGCAGATACGCCATGTTCGATCTTTTTCCGGTACAACTATTAATGGAAAATTATAAGGGCTGTTTGATTTCCTAATGACTCCTTCTTCTAGCATTTTACCTACTTCATCATTTATTTCATTTTGGAATTTCATAGGGAGTCTGTACGAGGGTACATAGATAATTTTCTGCTTGTCCTTTAACGTTATTTGATGCTCGATCACATCTGTTTTTCCTAAGGATCCATCCGTAGTGGAAAAAACATCATGATATTTAGTTAAAAGTCCAAAAATTTTCTGCTGAATTTCTTCGTCTTGAATGTCTTTATTGATTTTATTTTTAATAGATTAGAAAAGGGATTCATCCGCAACTGATTGAGAGTAATTGATTTCAGCAACGGTAAGAATACGATGTTTATAAACTTTTACATCCAAGATATGTTGATTTTTGTGAATTACTAAATTGTTATTTAAATGATTACAGACTTCAATATTACAATGTTGATGTGAGCCTACTGTATAAATAGCTTGTGTGACAGACAATCCGTTAGTTTTCAAAGTGTCGGAAAGGATTAATATTTCAGATCCCGGTAATGTTTTCTTTATTTGCACTATTAAATTCGAAGGTACGTTTGGCTCGATAGATTGCATGCAAGATGATATTACGGGTGAACGAGAATTCTACTGGGTCGCGTATATTATTTCTTTATTAGTGAGACAAGTTATTGGTTCTTCAACGTACGTTACGGTTATATTTGTCGTCTCCTTTTTATCCTAAACTGATTTTAAGGTATTAGAAGACTTATAGAATTTCCCTTTGATATACACGCCGTGCTTGGCAGGGGCTAAGATAATGTTTTGATTTCCCATAGATGGGTATCCTATAATTACAGCTGGATACATATTAATGTTTTGTACCATACAAATGTATCGGCAAACGTGTGTTTACCGACTTTGAATTGAACATGAGTTATGCCTATGACATTTAATTCATTATTTCCTATACCCGAGAGTCTAACTCCGGATTTTTCTATCGGAAAGTTCGAAAACAACAAATGATATGTCCTCAAATCCATGATATTACGTGGACTACCAGAGTCAAAAAATAACGTAAAGGATTTTTGTTCTAAATTTACAGCATATAATATTGGTCGTAACTCATTTTGGCTTATTATTGTATGAATTCGTTGCAAATCTACGGGAGCATGCACTGTTTTACTTAATTCGGCCGTGTGTTTCATAGGAAAATCTATTGCCTCAAAATGATCTGATAAAACATTAAATTGATTATTCAATACTATTGATGTTGACATAAATGACCTTGTCCCAACATCACTCTCTTCCCTAATGGAGTTAATTATGTGGTATTTGCTTTGCTCTGCACATTCTGAATATTAGTCTGACCTTGCGAGGTCTGGTTTGACGACTCTGAACTACATTGACATTTGGCTGTTTCTTCTTATTGTTAAAATGAGGATTTTTCTTTTTATTTCCATATGGAACTGACTGTGGAATTGACTGTGTATTTCTGGGATTCTGTTGTGTCTTACGCGAGTAACACTGACTGTATGAATGAGTCGAACTATTATGTATCGAACAGAATTTCGTTCTGCAGTCCGCGATTAAGTGACCTTGACGTTTGCAATTATAACACGTCATTCCCTCTACTTGACTATTATTAACTACGTTCACTTGTTGTGGCTTTGTTTCATTCTTTGAAAAAACTTGAGTTAACATGGGATCGAGGTCTGGACACTTAGCCATGTGTTTCTTTATCTGTTTATATACATCCAATTCCGTACTTGCAGGCGTTAACTTTTTATCAAAACACCGCACTAAAGCTTCAGGGAACATAAATGTCATGATACATTACTGTAATCGTAAAAAATCTTTCACGGAGATATTATCTCTAGTAACCCAAGTGAAATTACCTAAAATATCCTGATATTCATTAAGCCTATCAGCTATGAGAGCTGCTCTCTCAATAACATTAAGCCGATTCATAGTGGCTTGATTAAATATATTTCTTGACGTTAATACTACATCCAAGGCTTCTTCACCTCCATAGACCGCGCGTAACCTAGCTTTGAAATCGTCCCAGGTAACTGCTTCTTGAAATGAAACACCTCTATAATACGCACTCGCATCCCCCTTAGAAAAATCTATAAAACTTTTAGCTTCTTGTAATTGTACAAAAGGGTCTACGATTTGTTTGGCATTTAAATGGGCATCGACGGATGAAATCCATGACTCCACAT
Source organism: Palaemon carinicauda (assembly GCF_036898095.1). Lineage (NCBI taxonomy): Eukaryota > Metazoa > Arthropoda > Malacostraca > Decapoda > Palaemonidae > Palaemon > Palaemon carinicauda. The sequence continues at coordinate 51,003,907 of NC_090732.1, read as the reverse complement.
TTTGAGGCAAGAACCCATTAACCCGACCCTGAAAAGGAATGATTGCAGACCTGGCATTTACAAGCGTCACAATCGGGAGAGGATTAATCTGTCCTACGCCACTAGGTCCAGGGGTGGGGCTCACAGGTGGCGTCATGACTGCTGTATTTTTTTTCCTATCTCTTCGACCCCTTGCAATTCTATCAAAATATCTATATGAATACAGACGTCCACTGCGTAAATGCATAAGCACTCAATGATAAAGATTATAACAAAACTCCCCAAAACAATGCTACTAATCCCAAGACATTTCCCGAGAATTTCTGAAAGAAAACGGAACACAAAGATATTTCCCGAGAATTTCTGAAAGAAAACGGAACACAAAGATATTTCCAGAGAATTTCTGAAAGAAAACGGAACACAAAGATATTTCCAGAGAATTTCTGAAAGAAAAAGGAATTAGCACAAAGAGAGAAAAAATTTTAGATGAGAATTCGGAGTTGAACACAGTTTCCTTTAATGAAAGGAAAATAAATGATTAGCAAACCACTCACCCCAGTAATAATCGACTAACGACTCGTGATAACCACACTTCACTGCCCAAACTGAAATGAATTTGAAAATTGTACTTAGCTTTTATATGGTTCTGTGTGATGTCGTCATATCCTCTCTATCTCTTGATGTTTGGGTGAATGTGTCCGTCTGAGTTTCTCTCTCTCTCTCTTGATGTTTGGGTGAATGTTTCGGTCCAATTTCCGTTGAATGTAGTGCTTCCTGGATATGTTTTGTAAGCGTTGAACGTCAGTCCTTGGGTTTCCTAGGATGTTGATTGAAGATCCAGCTCATCAGTTTGTATGTATAACATTCATCAAATGTTTTAATCTTCGATGGACTATGATACTTAGTCAAAATTGTAGATACATTAACGTTGATTTCTTGAAGATCTTTCTCTGGTTTTTACAGCTTTATTTTTGATTTCTTGAAGATCTTCCTCTTATTCTTAGAGTCTTATTATTAATTTCTTGAAGATCTTTCTCTGAGTCATAGAGTTTTAGCGCTGCCACCATTTATTAGTGTGCTACTGTTATTAACACACATTGAGTATGTGTTGTTTGAGATGTTGAGTCTTGAATTAAAGTCCAGCATTGTAACTTTAAAATGGTTTATTCTCTAAAAACAACAGTGTTAAACATCTCCATCACAGGAGTATACTGGTTTGGTTGGATGACCAATTCAGTTGAAGTATAGATAAGAACTGGCTAAAATATCGATATCACAGATATCATATGTTTAGTTGTCTCAGCATTTAAACACAATATGTAAACTTTACATTCGTCTAGGAAGACACCTGCATCCGGTGACGACACAATCTTTCACACGGTATGCATTTGTGTTTATGCTTCAGAAAAGTGTTACATTGCTGAGGGGTGCAAAATACATCCTGTTATGATTTTATCTGACTACAGCAAATCTCACGCTAGCTGCTTCTTCCACAATGACATATTACGTCATGTGTTTTAAACATGTAATAACTAACTATTACAAATGCACGGGGATGTAGTTTGAACACATCACTTAAAGATACTTTAATTATTTTGATTAATATTTTGCTGTATACAGTTGCAAGGCTATTCTGAACATTTCTGTAAAAGAAATCAATAGAAAAAAAATATTCTCAAGTAATTGATGAATCATTGATGTATACAAAAACAACAATAATGCAACCGTTTCTAGTCCACAGCAGGACAAATGCTTAGACATGTAAATTCATGACTGGGGTTGGCCAGTTTTCATCAACACACTGGCCAGTGCAGAATGGTGATGGTGAGATATTTTCATATGATTGCAAATAGCAAATCAACCTAATATGTGCGGCCTTGATTAGAACAGCTTTGACGATCATAGTGATGCGCAAATCCTTTCATCGCAACAATGTACTCCTACTCAGAAAGGGCATTATGGTATGTCATTGTCAAATAGTGAAATAAATAGAAAATATATTAAAACAAGCAATCAGAGATTTCTGACCTAAGCCAAAGTTACTGGAGTCGTCCATGGCCTAAGATCTAGCTGCGGTGGAAATTTCGTGAAAATCCATCAATTTGTTTGCACGTTATTTTTAAAATGGCGAAAAATAAAAATCTGGATCTCAAATCAGGGTCTGGAACCCGATTATCTATAAAATTTATTGAGGTCGTCCATGGCCTAAGGTTTATATGTAGTATGAATTCTAACAAAATCCGTCAATTTGTGCTGATAGCTTTAAAATGGCGTTAACGGCAAATCGATGTCTAGAATCTTAATAAGGATTCGGATCATCTTAAAAAATTTGATGGGGTCATCCATGACCTAAGATCTACATGTGTTTAAAATTCTGTCAAAACCATTCAATTTTCTTTGATGTTATCTTTAAAATGATAAGAAATGTAAGTTTGGATCTAGAATCCGAATCCAGATCATCACCAAAATTTAATGGGGTCGTCCTTGACCTAAGATCTATCTATGGGGAAATTTTGTAAAAATCCATTGAGTAACTTTGATGTAAACATGTCCACAGACACGCAGACAAATAAATAGATAAATAAACTAAAACCAGGATCTGAATCTGGACCATCTTCAAAATTTAATGGGGTAATCCAGTACCTAAGATCTATCTATGGAGAAAATTTCGAAAAGGTCTTTGGAGTAATTGTGACGTTATCTTTAAAACGCCCAAAAAATCCAAATCCGGATTCACAATCCGGATCTGGATCACCTCCAAAATTTAATGGAGTCACCCAAAGCCTAAGATCTACATGCAGCGAAAATTTCGTCGAATTCAGTTCCGATCATCTCCAAAATTTAATGAAGTCGCATATGACTTAACATTTGTCTCTGGTGGAAATTTCGTTAAAATCAGTTGAGTAGTTTTACCGTAATCCTATCCATAGACACACGGAAATGCAAATCTGGATCTTGTATATGGATTCGGGTCTGAATCAGCTCCAAAATTTAATGGGGTCTTTCATGCCCCAAGGTCTATCTTCATAGAAAGTTTCATGAAAATCCGTTTAGTAGATCTGACGTAATCATATCCACAGGCAAATGTCCACAGACACACTAATAAATAAACTGATTTGATTGCAATATGTCCTGGCGGAGGTAAAACAAGTTTCTCTGTATCAAAAGATTACTTTCCACTTTGGTTAACTGCATTAATGTTATAAATATGTAATACAAAACTCGAAAAATAAGAACAATTATTTTCTTAGTAAATGCCAGCTAAAACCTCAAATTCCCCTATCATCTTATCTTGGGTTCTCTCTCTCTCTCTCTCTCTCTCTCTCTCTCTCTCTCTCTCTCTCTCTCTCTCTCTCTCTCTCTCTCTCTCTCTCTGTTGTGTTATGCACGGAGTCCTGAATAAGAGGAGAAGTATGTTTTCTAGGTAGGATAAATTTTATTGAAAGGTATTTGAACATTAAATGGACAAAAACTAGTATTACAAGGGAGGAAAAAAAACCTCTGGCTGGAACGGTGAACATATCATTTGAGGAAGTGTATTAAAAGAAACAAAAAACAATGCAAATCTTAAAAAAAAAAAACAAAGATGCAGTGATATAAAAAATCCAGGTATACAGAACCAGAAGGAGAGACATAAATATCTCTATACAGAACCTCTTAGAAATCAATCATGTAAATATTTAATTTACACTGTTAAAATTTTGTATTAAAAACGGTAAATATCTGGCAAAATTTAGCCCAATATTTTTACCGTTTTAAAAACGGATATTTTGACGTGAAGGCATGATATTACTGTCACCAACCCATAAAAGATATGGTAAAATTACGGTCGCCTGTATTTTACTAAAATACGGTTGTGAACAATATATTTTACGGAGAATATCTGATTAGAATTACGGATTTTTTCAACAGTATACATATACATAACTACAATTAAAGAAAAAACTAAGAGTGTATATATTTGGCTGAATTCAAACACAATATGAATTTTTGCTTGAGTTAGGATCAAAGGGATTATTAGGCAAGGTTACACATCTGACCAGTCTTTACATTCTCACCTTTGCATAAGAATGCAAAAAAATATGTAATCTATTTTAAAAAGACTTATCATCCTCAGTGCTATGCTACAGAAATCTACATATTATAGTACATTAATGAACGCCATAGTGTGCAAGTTGTTGTTGCTTGGGTGGTCCAATGACCTCACCATGCAACACCACCGCCACAAAAAATATCCAGACACAAAAGTTATCAGCAACCAACCTTGCCAGTTATAATCAAGACAAAGTTCCAGCTTGGTGGCATAAGAAGGCTTCAAGCTTAATGGAGAACCCCCATGTAGTGAGTTAACAGGGTCTGGACATAAATCTCCGAGTTCCTTCTGATAATGGAGACACAAATGTATTTTTTTTTTTTTTTTTTTTTTTTGTACTTAATATCCACTGCACTAATATCCTAAGAATCCCCCACCATAAACCACTACTTTAATTCAGATAATTTAACCAAGTGACCACCTTTTGCGGTGGGGGGGGGGGGGCAATCTTCATCTTTAACAAATATCTAGATTATTCTAGCATATAATCCAAATGAGGGTAGGGAGTCGTCACTGAGAAAAGAGAAAAAAAAGAAAAGAAAGAAAAGAAAGGGGGTCATGTAACAAATGGGCAAAGAGCTTACCATAAATTAAATCAAAATTATGATTCTAAATTTGTATTTCTCATAATATTCTTTTTTCTTTACATAAACCCCTTCCTTATTAGAACGCAGACATCCAACCAAAACCAAAAGCATTTCAGAAGTACAAAGTTCTTCGTGGGGAAATATTCCCAGAAAATTAAATAAATAAGAT
>NC_090732.1:50961579-50986579 GCF_036898095.1 Palaemon carinicauda | reverse complement strand
GTTATTATTATTATTATTATTATTATTATTATTATTATTATTATTATTATTATTATTATTATTATTATTATTATTATTATTGATAATCAAAAGCCACAGTAATGTTAAAATATATTATTGTAAAATGGTAAAATTATACAAGGAGAGACTTTCGGATACTGCTCCGTATCCCTCTTCAGAGGGATACGGAGCAGTATCCGAAAGTCTCTCCTTGTATAATTTTACCATTTTACAATAATATATTTTAACATTACTGTGGCTTTTGATTATCAATATTATAGCCTCGTTACGGAGGTTCCTTAGTTCATTATTATTATTATTATTATTATTATTATTATTATTATTTTGTGCTCGACTGTACCTCAAGCAAGAGAACTCTAACCCAAGATAGTGGAAGACCATGGTGCAGAGGGTATGGCACTATCCAGGAATAGAGAAAAATGGTTTGATTTTGAAGTATCCTTCTCCTAGAAGAGTTGCTTCCCATACCTGAAGAGTTGCTTTCAGTTTTAATTTCAGTGTAGCGATGAGGAAATCGAGATCACTACCAATATCTGGACCTCTACAGCTCCCTACATTTCTGAGTTCACCCTCTCTTTATTAATGGCGATATGATCTATTTGATTTTTGTAATTACCACATAGTGGAGTCCAGGTATATTTATGGATATCGTTGTGCTAAAAAAGATTACCCCCAATAACAAGGTTGTTTGTTGAACAGAAACTTATGAAGTATGCTCCTCTTTCATTTGCAGCTTCGCTAAGACCCAAGACACCCATCACATTCTTTATCCCATGATTATTCCTTCCAAATTTAGCATTGAAGTCACCAGTCAAAATTTTAAAATCTCTCTCTGGGATCTCATCTATTACCCTCTTCATCTTTCCTATCTCAAGGGGAATCATTTGTTGGTGTATAGCAAACTACAATATTCATATTTCCCCGCTTTGATTTGAACTTTACCAGTATCAATCTACTATTTACTCCTCTCCTCTCAGTTAATGCCTTTTCTGCTCTTGGTGTCATCATTATTCCTTCTGTTTCTCTCCCAACTCTATCTGTTCTTCTTGAAAAGATATGTATATTGCCTCGCCCTAAAGGTTCCTAACCAATCCCCTTACAACGTTTATCACTTAGGGCCAGGATATCGGAAATTTATTTCATAAATTCACTTTCTACTTGCTGTAATTTATCAAACTAATTTATGATTCTAAGATTACAATGACCAATTGTCACTATGGTGACCATCGACAACTACTCTTTACAATCTATTCCTTATAAATACAATGAGGATGCTAAGAAAAGACCAATAGATTACCATGTGTTTAAATTTGAGAACAATGGACTTATGATTAGGACAGTCAAAGGAACCACTAATTTCAAGGCCAATCATGTGAGCTTCTGGATCATTATCAAGGGATTTCTATACAGCATTGGAAATTGTAAGAAGGGCATCACATGCTTCAAAGCATTTGTTAAACCCAAAGAAAAAATTAGGGAAATGATGATCATCTTCCTGATACGTATTAAATTTTTGCCAACAGAAGTTTCAAATCTTTAGGTTATGGGAGTTATGAAAATTGGACAGTAGTCAGCAGGGCTATAGCTACCACAAACATATATACCTAATGGAGTAATATTCACAATTCCCTATCAAGCGTTATAATCTTGCTAACTTCCAAAAAGTAACAGACAAATTAGGACTTAAGAAATCATCTGTCTTCATATAGAAAACAAAGGAAACATGTTATTTAGGTCTACACTTCAATAAACATCAGTCCTTTAACGGGGCTGGCTGGCTAATGCCGTTTTTTCAGGATATTTAATGACAGGACTTTGACATTCATACCACTTAATTAGGGGACTTATGACATCTCCAAACTGCATTGTATTTTTGGGCTCAATCCATGTCGTGCTGATGGAAATTCCTTAAAGTAGCTTCCTAAGGAATATATGTACTACAGTGATATTCCCAGAGAATTTTACCATTAGGTATCCAGAATTCTAACTTCTGGCACGAATATCCTTAAATTTTCTCTCAAAGATATCGCATAATATCAGGGACGCATTCTTGACACGCCTCATAGCAATCTGCACCCCTAATAGCGTTTACGCTTAGAGGAGGTGTGGCAAAATAAAAGGAAGTCGTATCAAGGCTACCCCATTCTCGTACTACTATTGAGTATGATAACAGCGCCATTCCCACGATAGTGGCCACACATTCCTTTTTTTGTAGCGATTTCGCTCGGTATTCCCTGGTGATCTAACTTTTCGATCGTTTCACAGGATTATAATTATGCTTCCTCCATCTTTTTCCACCTCTGGGAAGTTGAGTGTCGGGTCTTTACTATGAGCATATTTTAGCTCCTGTTTCACAATGAAATTAGAGTATTTTATTGTGCCTAAGAGCTAGGCCAGTTACTGGAGGCCCCATTGGCGCCGTCATTTGTTAGGCATGTGTTTTTTTAGATAGCAGAACGACTTCCAGTTTTAAATAGCCTTATTTAATTATTTTAATTATTTGGCTATTTAGGCAATTATTCTTGTAAAGACTTGATAATGTGCATAATTTTTTCCTTTTTCTCTGTCGATCGTATTGTTAGAGTTTCGGTGATTTAGGTAACCGAGATCTCGTCTAGCCTAGGTAACCTAACCTAGACGTTTTACTATACGTTCAGACATTCCCCGGTTACCCTCGTGTAATGTTTTCATTCAGTGGAGACTGATACCTCCTAGAATGTTATGAAACATTACACGTCTCTTCGGAGATTTAATGGTAATCTCTTTCCCTCTGAGTGTAGCCTCAGGCTACAACCCTAATGGCCGTGCCTTGAATTTTATTCAGACATGGCTAACTTAGGGTTTGTCCTGCCTCTTCCCTTAACCGTTGGTTGTGTTATACCAGCAGGTTTTGAGATTTAGTCAGAATCTCAGAGTATTTAGTCTTATGTCGGCGACCTGGCGGCAGGGCGAATGGGTTGTAGGATACCATCATTCCCCTGCCGGCTAGGTAGCCGGCAATGGAGGTTAGCCCTCATTAGCCGCACTCAAAGTTATGGTAGAATACCATCTTCTCCTTGCGACTAAAAGACTAGTCATGTGCCACAATACTCTGGGCTGAAGAGTAATATTCTTTAGTCTAGGATAAAGTGGCACTGGAACTCTGTTTCTTCTTTGTTGAGAGGAGGCAGCAGTGCCGTCTTCCCTTTAACTGTGTCGCTAATCTCTGGGATGGAGAACTGAGTCTTTCCTATCAACTGGGATTCTGCCGATATTGAAACAGAGTTTCTTTTGACCTGGACAGGTAACGGTAAATCGTGTTGCCTATTAAGGTAACGCTGGGCATATATGACCGGCCGTAAAAAAGTTATTTTTTAAAATACTTCCCAATAAGTTGTAAAGGCAATTAGAGTTTGGCTTATTGGTTTCAACAACCCTTAATACTACTGCGGTGTTTAAATCAAACAAAGAATAGAAAAAAATATTTTTACTAAATATTTCAAAAAAATAAGTTTGATTTTTTGATCACTTACAGTAAAAAATTTACAGAAAATGAAGAATTCAAATATTTACATAATCTTCACAGGTGGCTGCTGGTTCTAGAAGTTTGGTAAATCTTTCACAAAAGTTGTATAAAAATATCAATAACACACATATAATGACAATAATGCTACAACCAATTATATGAAAACTTTGACTTTCACTAAACTCACGTGGAAAGCAACGCTGGGTCATAAATGACCGGTATACCCGTGAAAAACGTGTTATGGCGTCGAGATGAACAGAGCAGCAGCTACAGCACGTTCGACATCTGCAAGAGCGTACCCTCAACTGCCGATTCACGGGCTAACATTTAGACTAATAGCAAACACAACTGCGCAGTTCTGAAAAAACGTCTTTTTGCGCAGCGTCCTGGTTATATATGCCCAGCGTTACCTGTCCAGGGTTAACAGGTGGTAGGACTGACAATTTTGCCAGTTCCTTTCACACTCGTTACAGGACCCTGTTCCCTACCCCTCTGTCCACTTTTGATGGGTGAGCCATTGTCTTCCTTTAGGCCCGCATATTGCAACCTTACCATTGCCGCTAGGTTGCCGGAGCCAGCCAGACTCCCTCTCTAGCCATGACTTTGGCTGACGGCAGGGCATACTGCCGCCAGCCACATCAACTGCTGGCTGCTATGGTCCCTGCCGTTAGCTGTTGACTGCCTGCAGCCAAGATGGCTGCTGACAACTGGAGGGTGTCGGCAACTGCCAGCCCAGCCAGCAGACAAGATGGTTGCCAGTAGCTGGCGGCTGCCGGCGGCCATGATGGCCGTGAGTGGGAAGTCCCTTCTGCCCCCAAGGTTCTTCAGTCCTCCCTTGGACTGCTGCTACAGGTTCTGTTGCTGGGGTACTGCCAGCCAGGCCGGCAAAGATAGTGCTGATTCAGTTGGCAGCACACCGACTGTACTGGTACTGCTGGAGGCTTGCCGGCCGGCAGTGTATTGGCGGTACCTTGCCGGCAATAATACTGTAGCTGCATGGAAGCCTGAATGGTACATTTTCCCCTTCTATAGGAACCTTCTTTCTGGAGAAAGGCAGTCAAATTAGACTTTTACATCCTTAATTACTGTATACATTCACAGTAAGTAGTAGCCTTTTTTCCATGCTATCTCTCTCTCTCTCTCTCTCTAGCTAGCATGCCGGGTATGCCGGCAACATGCCGGCAACATGCCGGCAACATGCCGGCAACATGCCGGCTGAACTACTGTACATGTTATACAGGTAGCCATTGTATATGCAGTATAGATTACACTGCAGATAGAAAACTTCTATATATTTTATACTAGTAGTTATTTCCAATTTATTTTGGATATCTAACACAGGCATTTGCTGAGCCCAATCCTATATTGAATGAATATGATTTCTTTAATATCCTGATTAGAATCAGTATTAGGATTACCCTACAATATTAAACACTTCAAGGATAGAGCCTTTATACTCGAGTCTCCCTGATCAGGAAACTCTATATTTTAATATAGTAGGAAGACTAGAGCAAATAGGCTGAGTTGGATATACAAATATATGTCTTTATTTTCCTAGTCCAGCTGGCTTCATGCTAGATGGACCGTACTGTCATATGCTACTATGAAGGCAGCATAATGACTAGACTACAATACATGATGTACAGTAGCCAGTAAATTGCCATATAGACTTCCTGCAATTAGAAAACTACAGTACCATTATACAGTAGTATTTTCTGACATACCTTGGGTACCCTTATACGAGCATTCCGCTGGTACCGCTCATATATTGAATGAATAGTTTTCTTCAATATTCTGATCGAGAATCAGTCATCCTGACCCCACAGTATTAACATTATTTTGGGACAGTGATTTGATACTTCTCTACCCCTGGGGGTAAGAGCCCTTCTACTGTGAGTTACTCAATAGAGAAATCTCCATGTAGTTAATACTAAGGGGAGGTAATAGCATTTGCCCACAGGGGTACACAAGTATGTATCTCCTACTATCCCTTTATAGCTTACTATCCTAAGCTACTCTATTGTAAAGGACATTTGCATGATGATTGTCAAGAAGATAATACATTGTATACTCATTTGGTTTTCCTTTCTTTACAGGAGGAACACCAGATACCCTGTGCTGCAGTCCTCTGCAAGGCCAAGAGTAAGTATTTTTACGGTCATAATACTTGTAGGTTACATGCCCCCTGCAATATTATTTCCGGATCCCTACATTATTGGAACCCACAGGTTTGCAATATATGTCGGACATTAATGTCCGAAGGTTTTGAAAATCCCAAGTCTACGGAGATTAGGGATACAGCTCAATATAAATTACGCAACTGGGTGAGAGGCTTTCAAAAGATCTCTCTGGGGCCTTTCCTACCTAATGATAGGATGCGTAAGCTACTATTTCCAGAAGCAAGTGAGGAAATAGCAGTGCCTCAGGAGCCAACTACATCCCCTGACGGCTAGAAAACCTTTGGGATTAAGGGCAAGAAGTGCCCCAGGGTAGAAGAGAAAAATGTTGAGTCGGAATTTCCTTCGCCTATGCCGGCTATAGATCCATCGATGTCGACATCTTCGTCTTCTACCCCTCTATTGGATAATGTGGTACAATTATGTATCCAGCTGAAGAATCAGATAGAGAGCTTTCGTAAACAAAACAAAAAGCAGGAAGTAAAACGCAAGATAGAGCCTCGTAAAGCTTCTCTTGTCGCTTCCCAGGGGTCAGTCAAACGACCCATGAATCAAGACCTACCAACATGTTCCATAACCAATCCCTGGAGGTTTGTGGAGCCGATGTCGATTTCAAATGACAATCTCTACATCTCAGAGAAAATAGGTGCTGCTCCTTTGGACAAAATTCAATTTTGGCTAAGCTTTGATACTTCCCCTAATTATTGGGTTCGACTGAAGTATGAACCAAAGTCAAGAAAAGGAACGGAACTAAAGGAGGTCATGATTTTAGAACATGATAAGGCACAGACTATCCTTTCAGGTAGTCTAAAAAAGGCGGGTTATTCAAAGTCGAAGGTATTCTCACTGAATAACAGACACCCTTCTTTTCTTGCTCCTACTTCACTCTCATTCCCTTTTATGAGGAAGGCATTTACTTCTGTTGCCAAAAGCGGTAGAGGCGGGTAAGCCATGTCCCAGACTCGATGAGTGCAAGCCTTTATCACCAGCTTTTCTTGGACAGGAAAAGGATTGGAAGGAAGTCCATTTGACATTTTCAGTAGGAAAATTAGACAAGGATGTCGCAAGTCGACAATTCAAGGTATGTCTCCCTAAATTGTCTGAGTTGCTCTTGTATAATGAACATGAGTCAAAGGAGAGACTTGCGACATCCCTTTCTCTACAAAACTACATAGAGTTGTGTTCAACCTGCGAAAATACCCCAGACATGCTCATGGTCATAGCCAAAATGCGTATGGCTACCTTGGTGAAGGACTTTACGCCTTCATGAAGGCTAGGAGAGAATGTAGAGAGTTTGTGTTCGCTGCTGCAACAGTGAAACACGAAACAAGGAAGCTAATATCTTCCAGCATCTGGGGTAAAGACCTCTTCCCACACGATGTCATTAAGGAAGTAATTAAGAACGCCACCATGGAGAACATAAGTCTTCTCCAAAAATGGGGCATTCCTTCAAAGAGAAAATCTTCCATGGTTGTGGGTCCCCAACCTAAAAAGAACATCGAAAATGCTGAAAATATCCGGGCTGCTCAACAACATCCCACTATTCCAGTGACCACGATGCTACAGGCAGATGGTCAAAAGTCTAAGCCTACTGACTATTCGAAGCATAAAGAAGCTTCGGCTAGGAGGAACATTCCCTCAGGATCGCAGGACCTTCAATCCTTCGGTCCAAAGCCTATTCAAGATAACCCCTTGATGGGAAACAGAAATGTTCCTACCATCGTTTCCATTCCTTCTCCTACACTTCAAAACCCTCCTGGAGGAGTATACCTAAGAGCTATAGAGCATACAGGTGGTAAAAAAATATAGCTCATCGAGTTCCAGGGAAGGCTGTTTTGTGTTCACGAGAACGACTCAAGAAATCTCTGAACTTGTCGCCACTCAACAAGTTCATAAAAAACAGCAAGTTCTGAACGCTAATCCTTCTGAACATATGGACCTTGCTCCAATTAGGGGTGTTCTTAGTCTCGTGAGACCTTAAAGGTGTCCTTCGGAACCTTCCAATTAACTACTCCCCTTCCTCCTAACTAGAATTCATGTTACAGAGAGTAACATTCATCCTAGGAAAGATACGTGTCGGACTCACAGTCCTAAGTATCTTCATAGGATTGACGAACTTAGTCACATCAAAGTCAAGCCTAGAAATTGTTCATGTATTAATATACCTGATCGAGAAGCTGGGGTGGGCAGCACCCGAAGTGTATGGCCAATGTGCATTCAAAGAGATGACCCGGTTCCCGGGACATCACGGATGCAAGATAAGCTTCTAGAAGTCTCGACTTTCTCCAGATTAGGGGTTTCGAGGGTTAAAAAACCATTGAAGCCCTCAGACACATCAACTCTCCTTTCCCTAGGGAATATAAAAGGAGCTCATGAGGTCTGTCAGGAGACTCAGGTAATCAGTAAGATTTCCATAATGCCAACAGGGAAAAGTGCTATACTTTCTCAGTTCGCAATAGTGACAGACCTGGTGATAAGGGCACACCCGAAAGATGCGTTAAGAGCCTGGAGAAAACACGCTTGAAGAGATAAAAAAAAGACTGAGATCGGTCCCTCTTTAATCGTTTCTCTAACAAAAATTAAAGCACGAACGTCCCAAGACTCTGCTGGTCCTTTCATGAGTGGGGAAGCCCCCTCCACACAGATCAGACTCCCTACGACTGATCTGGGACACCGAAGCGATAATAAGACGTCACATTCGAACGTCTCATACAGTCTTGGTGAAGTTATCCATCCCTCTCTTAAAGGGATGTCACCTATCAGCAGTTCATATACAACTGATCCACAATGTGACAGTGGATACTCTATTTCGATCCAAGCCGATAGAGTTGGAATGGTCTATGGACGCAGACATATTCCCTCCCAGATGGGAACAAGTCCCGGAACTGCAACTCGACCTATTCATCACGAGCGTCTTCAAGAAACTACCTCGCAATATATCCCCATACGAGGATCATTTAGTGGGGCTGATAGACTAGATGAGGCTGGTCCTAGCTCTGATCCTAGGTATATTTCCGAAGGTTCAGAAATTAACTGCCTTCGTTTTATCACAGAGAACCCAAACCCTTCATTTCATGATTTTCTCGCTCTAGCGGTTAGAAAAAGGTTTGGGATCTCAGAAGGCAATATAGAATTCTTAGAAGAATACAAGGCCAAGTCAACTAGAAGACAATATGAGTCTTCCTGGAAAAAGTGGGTTGCATTTGTCAAAGCAAAAGTACCGAAAGAAATTTCAATGAACTTCTCTCTGTCCTTCTTTGTCCACCTTCATAGCCAAGGTCTGGCGGCAAATACGATAAATACGTGCAAGTCAGCCTTGACTAGGCCTCTCCTATATGCCTTTCAAGTGGATCTGGCGAATGAAATCTTTAATAAAATTCCGAAGGCATGTGCTAGGCTTAGGCCCGCAGTACCACCAAAGCCCATCTCTTGGTCTTTGGACAAGGTCTTACATTATGCCTCATCTGTGAACAATGAAGATTGTTCTCTTAAGAATCTAGCCCAAAAGGTTATTTTTCTATTTGCTATAACCTCTGGGGCTAAAGTTAGTGAAATAGTGGCCCTATCCAGAGATGAGTCTCACATTCAGTTCACGGAAGTGGGAGAACTGAATCTCTTTCCTGATCCATCCTTTCTCGCTATAAACGAGCTACCCACTAAGAGGTGGGATCCCTGGAGAATCTACCCTCTGAAGGAAGATGTCTCTCTATGTCCTGTAGAGTGTCTAAACGTCTATCTTTGTAGAACTTCAGACTTCAGGGGAGGACAGCTCTTTAAAGGAGAAACTTCGGGATCAAATTTATCTCTAAATCAACTAAGGGCGAAGCTCACCTACTTTATTAGTAGAGCGTATCCGGACAGTACTCCCGCAGGTCATGATCCGAGAAAGATTGCTTCATCACTGAACTTCTTTCAGTATATGGACTTTGAGCGCCTTCGTTCATACACTGGATGGAAATCATCCAGAGTGTTTTACAAACACTATGCAAAACAAGTGCATGAACTGAAATGCTTCGTAGTGGCGGCAGGTAGTGTATTAAAACCTGCCCCCTAATTTTTGTGATAAAATATTTTTGGTTTGGGTCCTCACTTGTCCTCGGACATGCACTGGATAAGAATCATCCAGAGTATTCTACAAACACTATGCTAGACAAGTCCATGATCTGAAGCAATATGTGGTGACGCCAGGTAAAATATTTAACCTGCCGTCTAAATTCTACGATGAACAGCTAATTGACTGGGACTGTCAATTAAAGGGAGAAGAGGTCATCCTTCCTAGGTTAAGTGTTACCATGATAACACTAGCTCTGTTCAAAATCCTAGGTGTGGAATTATACAGATAGCACTAGTGCCAGTGTACGAAGTACACAGTGCAGATTGAAGTAACCAGTACAGGAATTATGAAGAGAAATTGTTTTATAATTTTTCTTCAGTCTGAGAGTGGTACTCATCATTTCTTCCTTCAAGAAAGAAATATAGTCTCTGTACTCATTACAGGTATAATCCCAATGTCATACTACATTCATTTTACTAAACATCTTTTTTAGTCATTTATTAAGAATAAATGTCTATTAGAATGTAGTGCGTCCACTTTCACCAGACAATTGTATGTATACATGCCCGAGTTCTTCAACTTACCAAAGTAAGTATCCCTCATATATTTGTATGCATCAACTAATAGATATAAGAGACACTGATGTTATTTTAGCAAAATATACAACTATGAGACTATTTGTATATTCAGTGTATACTTATGTTTGGTCATACAATATATGTTAACCTCGAGACCCCTTTTCTACTGTCTAGATGACTCTTCCCTGTAGGAGGCAGGAAGCACTAACATTGTTTATGATTAGTGATGGTGACGAATAACGGAGACGTCACTTGTCTCAATTGGTCCCCATGACCATAGAAAAGGTTGCTATAAGGTTAAGGTACTGATGAAAATCCACAGATACACTAATGCTCTGGTATGCTTCCAACAGCACGACATGGCTTGAGCCCAAAAAATGGATTTTGAGCGAAGCGAAAAATCTATTTTTGGGTGAGATAGCCATGTCGTTCTGATGGACCCACCCATCTCTTCTAAAAAGAAAAGATCTTCACAGTATCCCCCCTCCCCCGTGGTACTGTATCTGTAATACCATGCTCTATGCTACAAGGAATGTCCGCCATCGTGGGAATGGCGCTGTTATCATACGCAATACGAGAACGCAGTAGCCTTGATACGGCTCCCTTTTATTTTGCCACACCTCCTCGAAGCGTAAACGCTATTAGGGGTGCAAATTGCTATGAGGCATGTCAAGAATATGTCCCTGATATTATGCGATATCCTTGAGAGAAAATTTAAGGATATTCGCGCCAGGAGTTAGAATTCTGGATACCTAATGGTAAAATTCTCTAGGAATATCACTGTAGTACATATACCCCTTAGGAAGCTACTTTAAGGAACTTCCATCAGGACAACATGGCTATCTCACCCAAAAATAGATTTTTCGCTTCGCTCAAAATCCGTTTATTGTTAAAAATATTTTTCTGTTAACATTTTCGTACTTCCATCATGTTGACAATTTCTGAATTCCAATGAATAACAGACAACTTTTTTACACGTAATAATTTTTTTCATGAACATTTTCGTTTATGAGTAAATCAACGTTATATCTGACATTTAGCAAACGAGGCTGTCGATTGTCTATGATTGAGTGAAATTTTCAGAAAAAAAAATCATTAAAGTTAAGCATAAATATATCTAAACAAAAAAATATTCATTTTATTTGCAACATTTTAATAAAAAGATCATCCCTTTAGCCCAAATACCTGAGAAGTTATGCTTCATGGTATGTGGCAATTACACGTAGCCTGGCGGCCATGTTGATGACATCATCACATACGCACCCACTATTGGAGTTTTGTAAGACTCGGTTTTCCAAGACTCTTATGTCATGTAGAAACAGAAATTACTCGCAAAACTTTGGCATTCCTTGGGTAAATAAATCCTTCACTGCTTCTTGGACTACTAGTGCAAAAATGTTTTTGAGCTTTTTTTAATTTTTTGCTTTGTTGGATAAAGTGTATACAGTTATCAATACTCTCAATACCCTAATATTTTTTTCTTCCATTTCCTTAGAAAAATCCTTTTCATATCCATAAACGAAAACGGACTCAACAACCCATTTCAGTCCTTTTCTTAATTGCATTATTCCCCTTTCTCCCAAAATAATTTTTTTTTACTTATTGATAACAAAAATTTTGCCCATGTGTTAAACCACGTCCCAGTTCACTCGTCCAACAGCAAATATTCGGACAGCCCTCTCTCTCTCTCTCTCTCTCTCTCTCTCTCTCTCTCTCTCTCTCTCTCTCTCTCTCTCTCTGAACGTAAATGTGTGATGTAAGGAGAGAGTGACAACGATTCAATTTATTTGGGGTTCAAAGTGTATCATCTTTCCATGGCGGATATTTCGAGACATGCTCAAAGCTTCCAGGAACAGGATCAACTTTCGAAATTCCAGCATTCTTTTCCTTTGTGTGCTGAATGACAGGGGCTTTGGCTTCGCACTCCCATCTGTACGGGTATGTTTGATGCTGCCAGTCTTTGTAAAGGGGAGAAAACCGTATATGCGTATTTACTTTTAATTGCGAATATGCTAGAATCAAATTGTGTTTCTTGATTTATATTTCAAGATGGATACTTCGACGTAATAAGTATTTATACAATATACTTCATAATTCAACCATATTTAGATTTAAAGTACTATAAATTCTTCGTAAAAGAACAACTATGGGGGGAGGACATACATTCCCATAAAAGTCATAAAACAACGACAAGAACATCTTGTCAATTCTCTATGTTTATCTTTAGGTTTTAAAAACATTTTCTTTTCCTGTGTATTATATAATTACATATATGATCTAATCCTGATTAGGCTATCTCAGATTTTCTTTTTATTGACAGAAGTGACTCCCAATTGATTCATGTAACGAGAATCTATATTATTTTTCTTTTAATCATATACCATTCAATGATTTCTTTTTTTCTTTTTTTTTCCTTCGTATTTTTTCATAAATAATGATTTTAGTTTAAAAAAAGAAAAGAGAGAGAGATTTTGATTAGTAATTGCTTTTTCTGAAAATAGATCCACGAAGTATAATTGTTGAGAAAATTGTGTATTTTTTTATTATATACAAACTTTTAAGCGATAAAACTAAACAATTTAAGACAATCTCATCATACTTCGTCTTTAAACATGTTAAAGATATGATAGGAGAGTTTCATTCGTCTTCTCTTCTTTTTCATCTCTTCACTTAGTTAGATTTTTTAGCTTACCCATTCACTACTTAAATATTAACCTTATACGGTCAGAATAACAACTCTAAAAGTAGATATGATATTATAGTTACCAACATTATAAGATCTCACGAACAAACAATTACTGAATATGTTATACTCACATTCCCTCATACACAAACAAACAAATACACACTCACACATACACAGGCACACAAAAACAGTAATGAACTGGACTGTCATGTGCATTCTTGAAAAATCATGATCTGCAAATGGAATTTACTCTTTCACACTGTTACCCCTAGATTAATGGGTCGGTTGTCTGATACCCCCTCTTAAATACCGTCTATCGAAGGCATTCTCTCCCTCAAACCCTGTTCTCTCCAAATCATGCTGTACCTTCTCTTGTCATCTAATTCTCTGCCTCCTTCTCGTCCTTTCCGCACCCCCAACAGGTTCCTCCTAAACCTTCATTGCTGTAACTTTGCTAGAAATTTGGAATTAATTGTGTTGTGTTGAGTGCTGGTATTGCGTAAATATTTGTAACTGGCCTGGGGAGATTTATGTAAAAAAGAGAAGTATATTTGAAACGCTATCTGGTTACTTTGTGTGAGCCAGAATTCGTAACTTAGTCAGTTATCTTTATGACTTTAATCGTTAGAGTGTTAAAGGTTAACTATTTTCATTAAGTGTCAAGACTAATTAATTGTGAAAAATTTAATTTCCAGTGAAATAAGTGATTGTATAATTTTCATAGATTTTATTTCCTTTTGTCTTAGTCTAAGTTTTGTTCAAAATTAATATTTCGAGTGATGTATTGTTCCTGTTGCCTGCATCATGACAGTCCCGACACTCTTATTATCAATGCAATCTTTACTATGCCTGCCATTCTTCTATTTTCATCATTTTCTAATCTTTCAAGCAGTGATATCTGGGCAATCCGTCATAGCATTCTCATCTCAGTTCTAACAAGCTTTGGTTCCTCCATTCCATATATTAACACTGGTCTTATTATTGCGTTATATAATCTGTCTTATAGCTTGTTTGGCCTTTTCTTATTACATACGACTCCTGATACCTCCTCCACTTCCCACAGGCTGCCTTTATCCTAGTCTTAAAGTTAGTCTCACATCTCTTCCCCCTCCCCCTCCAGACTTATAGTAGATTCCAATTTCCCAATTCATTCCACCAGGTTTACAACTAAAACTCTACTTTTATGTATAGAGTTTCTGATATTATCTTCCTTGCTGCTCACTATAACCTCAGTCATATACACATTCACCCTTAAGCCAGCCCTTTCAAAAACTCTTGCAACTCTACGACACTTCATTATAAGATTTCCTCATTTTCAGTGGTAATCACAAATTATTCTCATATCCCACAACTCTTCATTTATGATCTCTTCACCTAACACTTCCTTTACCAGCAAAAAGAAAAGCGACCTTAATACTTGACCAATGATATAATCCAACACTAACGTCAAAGGTTACTGGATCACTGATTGAGGTTATTACTTCTAGCTTTCTTGTTTGGTACATGTTTTCCAACTAATCATTGGCCGTTTAAAGGGGGCACAAGCTGTTTGATTGTTAACGACTCCAAAACAGAGAGAATAGTCAGTGGGCGCTTGAGTGACAATACGAAAATCCTTATATGAAAATGATGTTTTGTATTTATTACAATGTTCTCGTATGTTGGAAAATTCTTTTGTTTTCAAAGTACATCCCGTACAGTGACTGACTCCGAGATGAGAATCCATTCTGACTTTGAGTAATCTTTTGGTGGCTTCCATGTATTTCCCGATCTTACATTTCGGACAAGTAAAGCAATATGCAAACCTTGTACACGATATTCTACCACAGGATGTTGACTTACAGTATATATGGTGAGTTTGGATGTCACAAATCTTTTTACGAACGTACCGTTGCAGGCGACGGTTGACATAATTTTACATAAGATCTTTTACCAGGAAAATATTTTATATCATGGTTTCAATAAGGATAATTTTAAGAAACTTCTAGAAATTGCAGTGCAGGACACTCATATTATTTTTAACAAAAAAGTTTTTAAACAAATTGATGGTGTTTCGATGGAGTCACCACTTGGCCCAGTTATGGCTAACGCTTTTATGTGCTCTTTCGAGGAACAGATGCTGGATGGGTATCCCTTATCTTATCGCCTTCTCTTTTATAAGCGATACATGGATGACACTATTGCTCTATTTACATCCAGAGAAGGAGCTGAAGCTTTATTGCAATAAATCAATGGCCTACATCCTAATATAAATTTCTCGATTGAGCATGAACAAGACAACCAAATTGCTTTTGTAGATGTTTTAATTACTAGGACAGAACATGGTTTTAATACGAGCGTCTTCAGAAAAAAGACGTTCACAGGTCAAGGTACTAACTTCTAAAGTAGTTGTTCCATGACATTTAAATTGAATAGTATTTCCACGCTGTTACACCGTGCTTATACGTTATCTTCCAACTGGCATAACTTCCAAAGCGAAATCCAGTTTTTACTTCAGTTTTTTAAAAACAATTTGTATCCTCCAGCCTTACTCTTGAAATATGTCAATAACTTTTTAAATGATAAATTTCAGCCACGTCAACTTGTAACGAACGTACCTAAATTAATATTATATGCCTCCATACCTTTAATTCATTCTAACGCAATTAAGGTGCAAATACAAAAAGTCATTTCCGGCTGTGAATCTTAAGTTGATAGCAAACAATCCTAAAACTCTGGGTTCTTTGTTCTCCCAGAAAGATAAACTTCCGACTTTGATACGGTCTTTGGTGGTATATTGCTTTACTTGCCCGAAATGTAAGATCGGGAAATACATGGGAACCACCAAAAGATTACTCAAAGTCAGAATCGATTCTCATCTCAGAGTCAGTCACCGTACGGGATGTACTTTGAAAACGAAAGAATTTTGCAACATACGAGAACATTGTAATAAATGTAAAACATCATTTTCATATAAGGATTTTCGCAATGTCACCCAAGCGCCCAATGATTATTTTCTCCCTGTTTTAAAGTCGTTAACAATCAAACAGCTTGGGCCCCCCATTAAATGGTCAGACTTCTTCCACAGTTCTATATATAGCATAGTAGACGTTCTCCTTTCCAAACCAGACAACGTCACTCTTTTTTAACTCCATATATTAACTTAAGCATTCTCCACTTTTTAATTTATGTTTCTTTAGTTAATTTTTTAAATGATTATATTTAACTTTTATGTTGTTCCATTTGTATATATATTAATAGCGAGTCTTTTTTAATTTGTATATTTTGTATATTTTAGAGCCCTGATGATGAGACCCAAAGTCTCGAAAATTTGGAAAATACATGTATGATGCTACGCTGGCTTTTCTTATATATATATATATATATATATATATATATATATATATATATATATATATATATATATATATATATATATATATATATATATATATATATATATATATATATATATATATATATTACGGCTGGCAAACTGCACAACCTCTCGAGTTCCAAACTCACCTGTTTGTTTTTACATTAAACTGTTATATTTGAAAACAACCAAACTCTGAAAAGATTATACAACTCTCAGACAGCAATATATACAAACACTGAATATCCAAAGGTCTCTCAAGTATACTCAAAACAAAACTGGGTAATTATTATCATGAACTATTCCAAGAACCTCTTACTTCGATTCTTTAACAAGGATATGAGAGTGCTGTGAAAACAAATATATTCTTAAAATTTACAACACCGAAAGAATTTACAGGAACAATACATCACTCAAAGTATTAACTTTGAACAAAACTTAGACTAAGGCAAAAGAAATTAATACTTATGAAAATTATACAATCACTTGTTTCACTTGAAATTAAATCTTACACAATTAATTAGTCTTGACACTTAACACTCGAATGATTAAACTATGAAGATATTACATAAAGTAACTGACTAAGTTACGAATTCTAGCTCACACAAAGTAACCAGATAGCGTTTCAAATATACCTCTCTTTTTTACATAAATCTCCCTGGGTCAGTTACAAATATTTACACAATACCAACACTCACCACAACACAATTAATTTCAAATTTCTGGCAAAGTTGCAGCAACTTTTTATCATACTACACCCGATATACATTGGGCATAAAATCACTTTGAAGAGGACACTCATGAGGCACTTTGAGAGAGAGTCGTTGTTGGCTTTTAATAGAATAGGCTGGGTCTCTCTTGCTGCTATGCATCCCTGGGTCACATATATATGAACTTAGTAAATTCTAAATTATTCTAAGTAGCTTATTTTCATTGCTTAAAGGCCATCACCTAGTGACGACAAACTTACCAACTAGATGAAATATTTAGGGGGCGGAACTTGGTTTCAAGCAACTCTTTCTCTCAGCTGCTCCACCCACCTTCCGTTTTCGGGAATAAAAAAAAAAGACAGAATCCAACACTGGGGTTTTCAAGAACCTTCCAAAACATGTGGCAATATAAGAATTGCATATTTTCTCACAAACATGACACAATACCTCATAAAAAAAATCTATATAACCTCTCCTGCATACCTCGTAGGGTCATATAACACTCTTTAACAGTTTACATAAGTCTTCGTCACTAAATACATGAAAACAAAAGTTATTTCATAAATATAACATAAATTTACATATACTGAGTTAAGGGGGCCAGCCGGAATGCCAATATATGGGGTTTTGGAAGAAAAATAAAATCCTGAAAAAATTCACTGAGCTTCATATGGCAATGGAGAATGTGCATACGAAATATTTTGTCAAAATTCCTCTTCCTTTCCTAGTTACAGGGTAATTAGAAAAAGTAACTCAATAAACCATAAACATTGTTCCCTACAAGAAAATTGTGTATTTCTTCACTTATCATAAACTTTGATAACTATAACATTTCAATGTAAAAGAAATTGTGAACATTGGCATCTGTATAACTTTCAGGAGTCACAAACGATCCTAGATTATACCCTTCCCCCTTCAGTCCTACCACAAACCTGAGAGAGAGTATATACCTGAATTTGACCTCTGACAATCACTCTTTTTTTTTTTACGTTTATTTTCTCGGTTTTGGCAAGAATTTTATCATTTCAAAGAGGAAAAGACAATTTCAGCATCTTGTTAACATAAAGAAGAAAATTCGCTCTATTAAGAGTTCTGAAGAGGGTAATATTGGTAGTGCAGAGAGAGAGAGAGAGAGAGAGAGAGAGAGAGAGAGAGAGAGAGAGAGAGAGAGAGAGAGAGAGAGAGAGAGAGAGAGTTGTCTAGATGGAGTAGCGAGGCCTTGCCCAACATGAGCAAAGGAAGCAAGATATTGAGCAAAAGGATGTTCGTTTATGAGTAGATTTTGATAAATAAGTTTGTTCTCGTTTATCAATATCCAAAAAGGAACATGAAATTCCTAATAATTAGGAATAATTAATATTGTCTTTGTAAAAATACAAAAATAAACTTTGAACGTTCTCTGAAATTCACTAATTTTTTCGTTTATTTTCTCGTTTTGGGCAAGAATTTCATCATTGCAAAGAGAAAATGACAATTTCATAGTCTTGCTAACGCAAAGAAGAAGAAAATTTGTTCTATTAAGAGTTCAGAAGAGGGTAATATTGGTAGTGCAGAGAGAGAGAGAGAGAGAGAGAGAGAGAGAGAGAGAGAGAGAGAGAGAGAGAGAGAGAGAGAGAGAGAGAGAGAGAGAGTATGAGTTGTGGATAGGGAAGTGTTTGCCTTGCCTCAAAGGAACAAAAAGAAGCAAGATATTGAGCAAGAGGATCTTCATTTATGATTAAATTATAATGAATAACGTTTTTCCGTATAAATATCAAGTGAAAAGAACATGAAATTCATAATAATCATGACTTAATAATATTGTATTTGTAAAAAGACAAAGAAGAACTTTAAATGCCCGTATCTCAAAAGTATACCTATTGACCTTAAAATTCAAGTCTCCCTTGGTTTTAAAGATGTAGCATTGAAATTTGGTATATAACATAGAAATACATTGTAAAACTAAAAAATTAAGTCCTCTTTTTCCAATTTTTGTTTCATATTTCTTTTCTTGATTTTTTTCCCCTGATATTTATGGCTTATTTCTTTACCATAATGAAAAAAATCATATCTGGTAAAAAAAAAATAAATAAAATAAAGGCTTCAAATTATTGGAGGTCTATATAAGGTTTATATAGGGTAATAGTCCCAGATCTTAGTAATAATTATCAAGGGAAGAGACAGAATATGAAAAACACTAAGTTTCAGGATAAATTCCCTGGCATCGCAAAAACCGCAGGGCAGAGGCAAAACTCCTATGCAGTTTTGGGATGTCCTAAGTCACCATATTAAGTAGTATGAATATCAAACTCTTGTCATTAAAAATCGGCATTAGCCGGCCTGCTCACTTAAATGAAGAATGCAAAGAAATAAACGACGAAAGTCCTACCTAATTTACATATATAACTTATACCTACAAGAGAAGAACTCATCTTAAGATCTGGCTAATCCTTTTAAATACACAAATGAAATACATAAAGAAATACATGAACAAATTTACTCTTCAATAGACCAGCTTCATAAAATAGCTCCCCTCAAAAAGATTATTTATTTCGGGCCTGAATTCATCAATTCAGCTCAAGATAAATAATCTACAACCACATTATCTTTACCTGATATATACTTTACATTAATTTAATACGGATGCAAACATAATGACCCAGTATGATTGTAAGTAGGTCCAGGACGGTGGCTCCTCAACATCCGGATCTCAGTATTGATAATGTTTCTTTAAATATGTATAACTCTTTCAAAATTTTAGGTGTGATTCTCGACAGTAAATTTACTTTTGAGAAACATATAAGGTCTGTGTCTTCTTCAATTGCACAAAAAATAGGCTTATTGAGAAAGTCTTTCAAGATTTTCGGTGATCAATCTATTCTGAAGAAGTGTTTTAATTCTTTCATTCTACCTTGTTTTGAGTATTGTTCTCCTGTTTGGTCTTCAGCTGCTGATTCTCATCTTAATTTGTTGGACAGAAACTTACGGTCTATTAAATTTCTTATTCCTGATCTAGATATTAATCTCTGGCACCGTCGTTCAATTAGTTCATTATGCATGTTGCATAAGATTTTTCATAACTCTGACCATCCTTTACATTCAGATCTCTCTGGACAATTCTATCCTGTTCGTAATACTAGGCAGGCAGTTAATTCTAATAGCCAGGCCTTCTCCATCACGAGACTCAATACTACGCAGTACTCTAGAAGTTTTATTCCAGCTGTTACCAAGTTGTGGAATGATCTTCCTAATCGGGTGGTTGAATCAGTAGAACTTCAAAAGTTCAAAGTTGCAGCAAATGCTTTTTTGTTGACCAGGCGGACATGAGTCTTTTATAGTTTATTTATGACATATTTGTTTTTGATGTTGTTAATAGTTTATATATGACATGTCTGTTTTGACGTTGTTACTGTTTTTAGAAAGATTTATTGTTAATTTGTTCTCTTCATTTATTTATTTCCTTATTTCCTTTCCTCACTGGGCTATTTTTCCCTGTTGGAGCCCCTGGGCTTATAGCATCTTGCTTTTCCAACTAGGGTTGTAGCTTGGATAGTAATAATAATAATAATAATAGTTGACCTTTGATTATAATTTTTATCTTATCAACAAAAGTTAATGGATTATAATCCGAATATACTTCAATCTCTTCATTTTGTGGTCGATTCACATAGACCTCAAACTTGTTTATTGCTGCGACTAACTCCAGCAGTTCCTTTTCAACTGTCGAGTAGGCTCGTTGATGATTCTTCAGCTTCGACGACATAAAACAAACAGCGTGAAGAATTCCATTCTCGTTTTATTGCAATAAGACAGCTCCAATCTCCTTACCCGATGCATCCACTTGGATAAGGAATTTGTCGTTGAAATCCTGTTTCAAAGTTAATATGGCCTTCCTTAGATCCCCCTTTTTCCTGGTATCTTGATAACATATGTCTGGTCACTCCTATTCAAAAACATCCAAAATGGTTTTTGGAACTCGTTGGCGAGAGGAAATCACCTTATCAAAGACTAGAAGAAATTACATAAAGTAAGTAATAAACTTACGAATTTTAGCTCACATTAACTTAGTAACTTTTAGATTATTCTAAATAGATTATTCTCGTGGCTTAGGAGCCGGCACCTAGCAACAACAAAGTTTCCAACTAAAAAAAAAAAAATCAGGAAGGAACCTTGATTTTAGGCCTCTCTCTCTCCGTTAATGTCTTCTCTGCTCTTGGTTTCATCATCATTCCTACTCCTTCTCTTCCAACTCCATCTGTTCTCCCCAAATAGATATAAATATATATTCCCTGGTCTAAGATTTCTTTACCAATCCCCTTACGTGTTTCACTTGGGGCAAAGATATAGAAAATTATATTTCATAGATTCATTTGCCACTTTCTGTAACTTCCAAATCTCAATCCTGGTTCTAACATTCCAATTACTGATTTTCAATTTTTCTTTGGTATTTATAAACCTGGAGATTCTTAGCACTCTGTTATGCCTGAGTCCGGGGACCATTCTATAATTTTTGCATTCCATAGACTGACTAAATACATCGGGATCCATTGGCTATATTACTCGAAGGATAGTGAGCTCCTTGTAATTCGCAGTGACTATTTAACTGAAGCAAGTGATCCTTTACTAATTCCACTAAGATCATCTGCCAGGCATGAGGAGTAGAAGTCGAAAAGACATCTTGTCTATCACCTTAAACCCAAACCATCCTGCTGGTACCAGTGACTTTAAGGGCGGGGTATTTCCTCCACTCTCAAAGTTCTCGTTACTCCACCAGGTTGCTCACCCGCTTATATAACCAATGGCAAACATGTATTTCTAAGATATACTGCCTAGCACAGTAGATTGTCAAGATATACCGCTTATTCTATTACGAGTTCAAGGAATAGCAAGTGATAAAATAAAGAATATAAACCGTTATTGTTTATGAGTGTGTATGAAACACTTGCAGTACATGGCTTCCCCCTCAAAATGACCTGAAAGTGAAATGGTGTGCCCTGCTATTGGGAGGTGTACCGTAAGTAAATCATCTTGCAGGAGATAAGCTGCTTTAATACGATCAATGATGACCCAGTCTTCTTTGCCAAAAATATTGAGTGAGAGCGCGTTTGTTGTTTGACGGATCATAGGGAAACGGTCCTTGTAAGTGGGTGTTAGCGGTGGCTTGCTTGTGTTGTTGCACAGAAAAACATGCATTGCTAATCTTTTGGTATGTGTTGCTTAGCTGGGGACTCGTAAGTTTGAGGACATGGAGTAATTTTCCCACAACGTGACATATATGCCTGAGATTGTCGGAGGAGATTGCAGATGGAAAAATTCAGCAGGAATAGCAACTGGGATACCATAAACTATCTAAGCTGCAGAGACATCCAGTGTATCTTTAGGAGGGATCATTAATCCAAGGATTCAGGGAAGCTTGGTAAACTAATTAGAGTTTTTGCAAAGGGACATCAAATCTGCTTTGAGGGTACAATGAAAACGTTCAACCATTCCATTAACAGCAGGGTTGTAGGCACTTGTCTGGTGTATGGTAATTTCAAGAAGATTTGCCAATGATGTCCACAATTGACAGGTGAACTGGTACCCCTGTCAGAAGTAATATGCTCAGGGATACCAAACACTTGCTATCTATTCTGAGAGTACGGCAGATGTACCTGAGGCGGATATTGCAGTTTCCAAGGGAATGGCTTCAGGCCAATGAGTGGAGCAGTCGATGATGGTAAACAGGTAGCTATGTCCTTGTGATGTGGGAAGGGGACATCAATTTCATCTTCATATGTGGTGTAGTAGAACGGTATGAGGGATATAAAAGGCCATGAATGAGTTCAAACACCTTTTGACGCATGCGACTAGGTATCCACGGTTTAAGTTTCCCAGTAATGACGTCACAGAAGAGGGTGGTGTTGCCTTCATTGACAGGAACATCCTCCAAATTGAAGGATGTGCAGGATATCCTACATTACATGCTTGGTGCTCTGGATCTTTTTGTTGGGCTTCTGCTAAGGCATTGTCATCTATTCCCAGGTAAATGTCAGCCAATATGTTTTTTGACAGGGCATCAGCAACGCGATTCATTTCCCCAGGGCTGTGTTAAAAGGTACATATATATTCAGCCATGGGGGAGAGATGTCAGCGTTGACGGGCAGACCAGGCGTCACACTGTCGAGTGAAGGTGTGCAACCACAGGCATGAGGTCCGTATGAATAATGAAGGGCATACCTTCCAAGAAGTGGCGAAAGTTCTGCACAGTTAAGTGCACCGCTAGCAATTAGCCGTCAAAGGTAGAGTGACCGGATGATTCAGCCTTGTACAATTTTTTACTGAAGAAGGAATCTTGAAGGGATCCTCACTTAATGTCTTTTGGCTTGCCCTTGAGGGTTGCATAGAGGGAGCAAAAGTGGCGACGGAAGCTGGTAGGAGACAGTGTTAATAGATGATTAGGCCCAATAATTCTCGCAGTGCTCTCCCGGTCGAGGTAGTGGGGAAGTTTTTAACGTCTACTATGTTCTCAAGGAGGTAGTGGACTCCTACAAGAGGGATAGGGTACCCCAAGAACGATACTTTGTTGGCACCAAATGTACACTCGTTGTACAGGACTACAAAGCTGTTCCATTGTAGGAGGTTGAACATGATGAATAGGAGACGTAGGTGTTTCTATCGGAAGGGAGAGAACTTAAGTATGTCGTCCACATAAAATACACATAAGAGGAGGACCCCTAAATTTCTGTCTATGAAACATTGGAAAGTGGCGCAAGCAATAAGAATGCTAAAAACAAATAATTGAAGGTGTATGTACCGAGGGGGATGGTGATGTCTTTGAGATGTCTTTTGGGTTAGGGGTAGCTGATAAAACTCCTTCAGGATGTCGAGCATGTAGAAAACCTTCTCTTTGTACAAGTAGGAGGTCACCTCAGTGATGTTTGAGAGGTGGTGATGATCCGGTTCTGTCTGCATGTGTCAAGTGCCACCAATCCCCACACAGACTCAGGGTGTCATCTTTTTTTTCAGAACGATATTTAAGCGTGACAGCCATGTGTTGAGGCCTTTCAGCAAAAGCCCGTTTCTTCCATTTCGAAGAATGATTGATTAGCAGCTGCCAAATGATCCGGTACTAGATTTCTGAATCTGGCAAATATTTGGCGGTTAACGTGGGCATTTGAAGAAGCTCTGGATGGAACACTTTTGGATATGACGTAAAGATGATGGTGTTTGCGCTGATATGGAGATCGAGGTTTGAAGGGGCTATATGGAAAGGTCTTGATAAGTAAGATTCAGAATTGCTTAGCTGCCGGTGAATAACATAAACAAGGAGTTGATAACGTGAGACGAAATCCGCGGCGAGGAACGTCAATGTGACATGAGCAGTGAGAATCTTCCAGAGATATTTGTCACTTCTAAAGGATAGTGTGGGGTTCTGGTAGCCATGGGTGTGTATCTCAGATCCGCTGGCAGCTACTAGGCAGACATCAGTAGAGTGGCCTTTGCAGAAGTGAACTGCAAGCAACCATGTCTACCAAAAATGGCATGCCCGTACCTGCATCACGTAAAATGAAAAGATTAGTGACCGGGAAGGCCAACACCACAAACGATGGCCTACTTACACGTATTTTGACCACTGACAATCATTCAAACATTTCTTTGCAGCATCCCTGAATCTCAAGTTGTAGTAGGATAACTGTGGCCGATGGGCAAAAGTAAGTGGCTTTAGCATTCATTGGTTGATGAGTGAGTGGGTGGTGGGTGGTGGGCAGTTTTATCGATGCTCCGTCATGTCACATGTTGGCCACCTGTTCCCTACTGCATTCACATCAGCTTCGGTCGATGTTGAAATAGTTGTCCTTTGTCAGGAGTGAAGTCATTGATGGAAATCTTAAAGGTGGTGATGTGGCTGTCTTTAAGAATGTCGACTTTGGTCATCAGGCCCTTCATTGGCAAAAT
>NC_090732.1:50929079-50959079 GCF_036898095.1 Palaemon carinicauda | reverse complement strand
ACAGCTCCGATCACAGTAGAGGCAATTACTTTCTCAGACAAAACTCTCTTTACATACATTCCTAACTCTTTACTCTTTACCACTCCCTTCACTATCACGAACACTTTACATCCTTCATACACGCTCTGACATACATCTGCTTCCATTCTACTATTCGGATCTACAACAGACCCTAAGTACTTGAAATGATACAATTTCTCAAGTATCACTGCATTCAATGTGGCATACAATCTAGTACCACCCTCCCTTCTCGTGGATCTCATAACCTTAATCTTACTCACATTAACTCTCAACTTCCTTGTATCATACATCATTCCAAACTCTGTCACTATTCCACACAGCTTCTCCTCCGAGTCTTTAACTAATACAGTATCATCCGTAAAAAAACAGTTAATTAATATCCAACTCATGCTCACTATCATTTATCATTTACAATACTCGACCAAGCACTCGAGCATTCATCTTTCTGGAAACTTCATCAACAAACAAATTGAACACCCAAGGCGATATGACACATCCCTGGCTAAACCCCACTCTTACTGGAAACCTCTCACTCACTTCATTTCCTATTCTAACATACCGTTTACTGTCTATATATAACCTCTTCACTACTTGCAACAACCGTCCACCTATTCCAAATAACCT
This sequence comes from Palaemon carinicauda, assembly GCF_036898095.1. NCBI lineage: Eukaryota > Metazoa > Arthropoda > Malacostraca > Decapoda > Palaemonidae > Palaemon > Palaemon carinicauda. The sequence goes on along the minus strand of NC_090732.1, from coordinate 50,958,434 downwards.
CATCACATTCCATCCCTATAAACTCTACCATAAACTTTCTCCAGCTACATATATGCAACGTACACCTTAAATGTTGCTAGATATTTCTAACATATCTGCCTAACTGTAAAAACAGAAAACTAATAAGTAAATTTTTTTGGGGACGTTTAAATATTTTCGAGAAAATGGGAACCATTTACCCTTACTAGTTAATTATCCTTATGTTAGTTGCAGAGATATTGAAAATAAGATGGCCATCAACAATGGTTTGTGGATAAAATTGAATTTATATATCTTATTCAAAAGATAGAAAAAAATTCTTGGACTCTGTGCATAATATACACCGATTCACCTGGAATACAATTATATGCGTCTTCATGTTTCTTTTTTTTTCCAAATAAAATTTCCCTGGTTTCACATCAAGCTTATTCAAGTAGTGTTAATTAGGGCCTTTGTAAAAATATCAAGAATATTTACACAAAACTTCTATAAAAAAAATAAAAAAAAATCTTAATAATTTTCATGATAGTGGACATTCTTTTCATTAAAAAAACCCTGAAGGGTTTTAACATAGTAGCTAAAGAAAATCTGCCTATTTAATGAAGACCAGTATCTCGTCACGCTGATTAACATTGCCAGATGTATAAATACCTGTTCTCTCCCCGTCCCTCTGCTAGGGGGGAGAGGGATAAATCATACCCTGGTGATAGTGTTTGTAGTTATTACTATTGTTATTATTACTTGCTAAGCTACAGCCCTTGTTGGAAAACCAGGAGGTTATAAGCCCAAGGGCTCCAAACGGAAATATAGCCCAGTAAGGAAAGGAAACAATGAAAAATAATATATTTTGAGAACAGTAACATTGAAAAATATATTTCCTATATAAACCATGACAACTTTAACAAAACAAAGGGAAGAGAAACAAGATAGAATAGTATGCACGAGTGTACCCTCAAGCAAGACAACTCAAATCCAAGACACTGTAAGACCATGGTACAGAGGCTATGGCACTACCCAAGACTAGAGAACAATGGTTTGATTTTGGAGTGCCCTTCTCCTAGAAGAGCTGCTTACCATAGCTAAAGAGTCTCTTCTACCCTTACCATGAGGAAAGTGGCCACTGAACAATTACAGTGCAATAGTTATATATATATATATATATATATATATATATATATATATATATATATATATATATATATATATATATATATATATATATATATATATATATATGTGTGTGTGTGTGTGTGTGTGTGTGTGTGTATTTTCATGGAAAAATATATTTTGTTGCCCGTTCTGAGAAGCCTACTTTATAAACGAATTTTATTAAGCATTAAGAACAGAGGAAAAACATTTATGAAATAATACCTTGGAAAACAAAACTTCTTCCTTTAAACTACATTAATTCCGTAGTGGGTTTTTTTTTTCAAGTGTTCGATACTTAAGTTTTCACTTGCAGTTCACGATATAAAAAATAACTGCACAAATCTCATAAAAATAAAAAATATCACACAATTTCCTTGCCTTGCTTTTATTCGTACATATAGATGTATTTAACAATCCTATTTACTCGGGCCTTTCAAGCTATAGATATTAATAGTTATTAGGAAGGAAGACTGGCGCAAGAATTGAAGAGAAAGTGAAAGATGGAAATGGAAGGTTGTTAAAAGGAGAGGAGGCAAGGAAAAGGTAGGCGGAATATTTTGAAAGTTTGCTGAATGTTGAGGATAATAGGGAGGCAGATATAATTGCTGTTCCATGTGTTGAGGTGCCAGTGATGGGAGATGAGAATGAGAGAGAGATTACAATAGAGGAAGTGAGGAGAGCACTAGATGAAACGAGAGTAGGAAAAGCATCTGGTATGGATGGTGTGAAAGCTGAGATGTTGAAGGAAGGGGTGTGACTGTACTTGAATGGTTGATGAGATTGTTTAATATGTGTTTTGTGTTGTCAATGGTACCAGTAGATTGGGTTTGTGCATGTATTGTACCACTATATAAGGGTAAGGGAGATGTGCATGAGTGTTGTAATTCAAGAGGTATTAGTTTGTTGAGTGTAGTTGGAAAAGTGTATGGTAGAGTAATGATTAATAGGATTAAGGATAAAACAGAGAATGCAATCTTGGAAGTACAGGGTGGTTTTAGAAGAGGTAGGGGTTGTATGAATCAGATTTTTACAGTTAGGCAGATATGCAAGAAATATTTAGCAAAAGGTAAGGGGGTGTATGTTGCGTTTATTGATCTGGAGAAAGCATATGATAGAGTTGATAGGGAAGCAATTTGAAATATGACGAGGTGATATGGAGTTGGTGGAAGGTTGTTGCAAGCAGTGAAAGGTTTCTACAAAGGTAGTAAAGCATGTGTTAGAATAGGAAATGAAGTGAGTGATTGGTTTCCGGTGAGAGTGAGGCTGAGACAGGGATGTGTGATGTCGCCGTGGTTGTTTAACTTGTATGTTGATGGAGTGGTGAGAGAGGTGAATGCTCGAGTGCTTGGACGAGGATTAAAACTGGTAGGCGAGAATGACCATGAATGGGAGGTAAATCAGTTGTTTGCGGATGATACTGTACTGGTAGCAGACACAGAAGAGAAGCTTGACCGACTAGTGACAGAATTTGGAAGGGTGTGTGAGAGAAGGAAGTTGGGAGTTAATGTGGGTAAGAGTAAGGTTATGAGATGTACGAGAAGGGAAGGTGGTGCAAGGTTGAATGTCATGTTGAATGGAGAGTTACTTGAGGAGGTGGATCAGTTTAAGTACTTGGGGTCTGTTGTTGCAGCAAATGGTGGAGTGGAAGCAGATGTACGTCAGAGAGTGAATGAAGGTTGCAAAGTGTTGGGGGAAGTTAAGGGAGTAGTAAAAAATAGAGGGTTGGGCATGAATGTAAAGAGAGTTCTATATGAGAAAGTGACTGTACCAACTGTGATGTATGGATCGGAGTTGTGGGGAATGAAAGTGATGGAGAGACAGAAATTGAATGTGTTTGAGATGAAGTGTCTAAGGAGTATGGCTGGTGTATCTCGAGTAGATAGGGTTAGGAACGAAGTGGTGAGGGAGAGAACGGGTGTAAGAAATGAGTTAGCAGCTAGAGTGGATATGAATGTGTTGAGGTGGTTTGGCCATGTTGAGAGAATGGAAAATGGTTGTCTGCTAAAGAAGGTGATAAATGCAAGAGTTGATGGGAGAAGTACAAGAGGAAGGCCAAGGTTTGGGTGGATGGATGGTGTGAAGAAAGCTCTGGGTGATAGGAGGATAGATGTGAGAGAGGCAAGAGAGCGTGCTAGAAATAGGAATGAATGGCGAGCGATTGTGACGCAGTTCCGGTAGGCCCTGCTGCTTCCTCCGGTGCCTTAGATGACCGCGGAGGTAGCAGCAGTAGGGGATTCAGCATTATGAAGCTTCATCTGTGGTGGATAATGTGGGAGGTTGGGCTGTGGCGCCCTAGCAGTACCAGCTGAACTCGGTTGAGTCCCTGGTTAGGTTGAAGGAACGTAGAGAGTAGAGGTCCCCTTTTTGTTTTGTTTCTTTGTTGATGTCGGCTACCCCCCAAAATTGGGGTAAGTGCCTTTGGTAAACCCTGAGTAAATAGGATCGTTAAATACCTCTATATGTACGAATAAAAGTAATTCTAGGAAATCATGTGGTATTTTCTTATTTCTTTCTAAGATTTGTGTAGGTTTTTTTAATATCGTGAACTGCAACTGGAAACATAAGTATCGGATACTTGAAATAAACCATTCACTACGCAATTAATGTAGTTTAAAGGAAGAACTTTTGTTTTCCAGCTATAGTCTCACAAACGTTTTCCCCCTATTCTTAAGGTTTAATAAAATTCGTCTGCAAAGTAGGTCTCTCCCAAAGGGCAACAAGATATCCTTTTTTTCTTTGGAAGTTAATGGAAAGATAGTTTAGCTCCTGGCTCTACTAATAAACCGGCACTGCAAAAGTTTCTACTAAGTTATAGAAATTTATATACGTATTCTTGACACCAATAAAACTTTCTTCTTAGAAGAAACGGTTCACAAATAACAAAAGAAAAAAGATAAACACGCATTTATCCCAGAAACGCCGAAGCAGAAATTAATATATTATTCATAAAGATCTACACCCTAAATTGATACTTCTCAATTAAACTTTATCAGCAGCCTGTCAACATTAATGTCTTTATTGTATAATGCAGTGTTTTTTTTATGACCTCTCAATAGCGTGTTCTGGAAATCAGATAATAGTTGATATGATAAAACTGTGGTCTCAACTAAAAATATTCTTTGTGTGTGTGTGTGTGTGTGTGTGTGTGTGTGTGTGTGTGTATTTATTTAGTAAATGGTGTTGCTTCAAAAAGACTGGTCCGAAAAAAAAAAACACTTTCATGTTAATTTAATGTTGATAAGAAAATCTATAGATAGTAGAGTGAATACGCATGAACTGAACAATCTAGATAACTCACTCACACACACACACTCACACACACACACACACACACACACACACACACATATATATATATATATATATATATATATATATATATATATATATATATATATATATATATATATATATATAAATATATATATATATATATATATATATATATATATATATATATATATATATATATATATATATATATATATAAATATCTGGTCAACATAACTTTAAAGCGAATTCCTATTCTGTGTTGAAAAACCAAATAAAGGACAAACCGTGGGTAAATGGTGATTGTAGACAAGCTTATTCGAGAAACTGTAGTCATCACATCCTTGGAAAACTAAGAGATCAGATTCTACTTGGAATAACAACTGCATACTAAACTAAAATCTGTTGCTTAGAACGTTTATATGTTATTTACAAATTAATACAGTTTGATCATAAAAGAAATGCCTTCTGATACAACACAAAGACATGGTCTTACACACCATCAAGTTTTTGAAGAAGACTTCTGATGTCCCATCTTGCCATCTTGATGCACCCCTTTTGAGTCTTCTTGGAATCGGAAGTCTAGTGCCAGTTTCAACTGATCTTCAGCCACCCTTCTGAGACGTTCTTAGGCTGAAACCGTACCGGTATCATCTCAGTAGCTTCAGAAAACTATTCAACATTCCTTGAGTGTTATTCTAGCTTACTGACTGTTTCCCATTGTAATTATGTTTTGATTGATTTGATTTGTTAACTGAAGTAGGTGAAGAAGACACAGTGATTTTCTTTACAAATTCGTGAATAAATGCTGTAGTGGTTTGCGAACTGGGGCCAGATGTAGCATATGCCAAGTGTCCATATGCTGGTCACACTCCAACGTTCATTTCACAAAAAAAGATAAAACAGTAGAATGCCCAGAAATCTGGGGATGAGGTAAACAATCAATGAAAAGATAAACAGGCACTGGGCACTGTGGCCCAGCTACAACCTAAAATTTTCCTATTATCTTCTCTTGACTTGAGCTCTCTGAATAAACTAGTAGTATAATCGTTGATTTAATTCTGAAAAAATCAGCAAAAATAATAAATAGCTCTATCTTCTTTAGGTAAGATCTCCTATTCTCTACTTGAGTTTCCAGAAAAAGCAGGTAGTATGATCGAAGATTTAATGCCGGGGAAAACCAATACTATATATATATATATATATATATATATATATATATATATATATATATATATATATATATATATATATATATATGTATATATATAAAGATAGATAGATAGATAGATATAAATATATATATATATATATATATATATATATATATATATATATATATATATATATATATATATATATATATATATATATATATATATATGTGTATATATATATATATATATATATATATATATATATATATATATATATATATATATATATATATATATATATATATATATATATATATATATATATATATATATATATGTGTGTGTGTGTATATATATATATATATATATATATATATATATATATATATATATATATATATATATATATATATATATATAAAGTAGCTGGAATCTCAGGTTAGATTTTAGAAAGGAAGCAAATAACACAAAAAAAATCTAAATTGGTGGCTGAACAGGGGACATATGCGGAAGAAGGAAACGCTACGGTATATAATAAAAAGGGGAAAAATATTTCCTTCCGGAGAGAAAAAAAAATTGCAATAGGGTCAAAATCCAGGTCTTCAAAACAAGAAGGAAAGACATGAATACATACTCCAGGAGCCAAGGGGTGTTCGCATGCTAAAAAGGGCCCCTAGGTTACTCACTATTTTCTGAAAGATCATCACCTGGGGCATCATTTTAGCGAGGGTAGACATTCTGAAACCCGGCAGTAATCTTGCTAGGGATGGTTTTGTAGCTATTGACCATACTAAAAATTTCCGCAAAAATTTGGGGTAGGGGAAATTCAAATCTTAATAACTCAGTAAGGAAATAAGCTATTTGCATGAAATACCCATCAAAATGTAGCTTATAGGGCATGCTACAAGATGAAAGTAAGAAATATTAAAATAGGTCAAGGTCAAGGTTACCAGAGCTCAAACAATGACGTAATTTGACACTTGCTCAAAATCTGGGCCTCTAAAAACTTAAAATTAAACCAGAACCCAGTTGTAAACTAATTTATTCTTTTATTTGTAGATTCTAGTAGAGTACTACATAGGAAAGTTTTTAAAAATTATTTGAAGAAAAAACACACACTTTAACCCTTTTATTTTCAAGTCAAAATATCGAAAAAAAAATGCCAAAAATGCAATTTTTAAAAGTTTGTGCATGTTATGTGAGCTTTTTGAAAGTGTATCAAAAGAGATAAAAACACCCCAAAATTTAGAAAATACAGGATTAAGAATAGTAAGAAACCTATAAATGTCTTTTTAGAGGGGAACAGAGGGGCCATGAGGGTAAGGATAAGGGGGTAGGGGTAGGGGGTAGGGGGTAGGAGGTAGACGTTGAAAGAATGGTGTTGAACGTGTTTTCACTTATCATTCACAGTTTTTAATCTACTACCTGTGACCTGAACTTACTCCCTGGTCACTAATGAGAACCTTCCTGTAAAGATAGTAGGGTTTTTACCTGTACTACCCTATGCAGTGACAGAACATGCAACGGTGTATACTGCATTAAAAAACTTCCAGGAAATTCGTGGGAAACTAGAGCAGACCCACCTCCTGGTGACATGTGATGAGGGGGTCTATCAGATTGCTCGACAAATTACAATGCAAAACCCACAGGAATTTGTAAACATAGTTTTAGTTTTAGGGTCCTTTCACTTGATAAAGGTGCTCATGGGTGCAATAAGAAAGTTCATAGACGGAAGTGGGGCAGAAACTATCCTGACATAGTCCAAAGCTTTTGGTCCTAATGTAGTACGTTCTGTCCTAGATGGGTCACATTATGTTCGTTCATTAAAAGGATTGACGCTTTTGGCTGAGAGCATTGAGAGGTTACAGTGGGCGAGGTTCTTTCGGTGCAAGGGTACATCAGCTTACATGGATGAACTGGAGATGCTGAAGCTACTAAGAGATGGAGTGCTTAAGAAAGACAGAGAGCAGAGCAAACATCTTCTTGATAGATTCGTAGATAACTCCTCACACATGATCAATGACTTCAATGCCTTTCGGTCACATCTACAGAATAACTCTGAGTCCTTCGCCTTCTGGGATACATTCGTTGAGATGGTTTCTATCCTTAAGGACCTCGTCAGAGCAGACCAGGAGGGGAACTGGCAGTTACACCTTCAAAGCATCCAGACTGCCCTGCCAATCTTTGCAGGATGTGACCACACCAACTATTACCGATGAGCATCAGTCTACTTGGAGGATATGCGGAGACTGCAGAAGGATGCGCCAGACGTGTATGAGAAGTTTGCTGCCGGAAAGTTCAGCATAAAGAGGACTCCTGGAAAGTTCAATGTGATTGGAGCTAACATGTGCCTAGAACAGACCATCAATAGGTCACAGGAGAGTGCCAGTGGAATCATAGGTAGTACCAAGAAGAAGAAATTTGTTGCTCAATGGGAGATAATATATCATGAAATGTTGGCAGTGGTCAATATTCAACGGCAGATCAGTGGTGTTTCAGTCCCAAGTACTGAACTTACAGTTGGTCATGAGTTCAATGTCTCGGCTACGTTGAGCTCTGAAATGTTAGCTCGTGATGTAATAGAATACATCAAACAGAATGAAAACCCAGTAGGCGTATGTGAAGCACACGTTCATGTGGAGCAGCCAAAGTTGCACAACATTCTTACCCAAGAAATTGTGTCCAGTGAAATCTGTGATGACCTACTGAATTTCAGGAAAAAATCCAGCGATCTCTATGACAAGTTCCGCCGTGAACGTTTGGTCAAAAAGGAAAAATCACTGTTTGACCCAATCCACAGGAATAACTTGAAGCCATTCAAATCAATGAAACCAGAGAAAGGAAAGCAGCAAGTTGGAAAACAGGGAAGCAAAAAACTTGCTAAAGCTCAAAAGATATTTGACATTGCTAGAGTGAAAAACTATTATATGAAGGAACTGCTGTGGCATGACTTAATTGAGGAAAGCTACCTGTTTGATGAGAATGGACTTATGTCGAAGCCAAATAAAAGTGAACTTTGCAAAGGCTTGGAAGATGAGCATTTAGACAAGAAGAAAGACTATCCGCCTCCAGATGAATGGAAAAAAGTAAAAACTGCTAGCATCGTTGATGTGATGTGTTGTTTACGCCAAATGAAGACATCCTTTTTGAAGACGTTTGTAGATCTTTGTACACGGTTCCTACAGATGGCATATGGACTGAGTAAAGATTCTAATCGTATTGACTTTGTCTTCGATACATACGTGGAAGGCTCCATAAAAGACAGTGAACGTCAGAGAAGACTAAGTTGCGGTCCAATTGATTTGAATGTCATTTGTGAAGAGACACCACTGCCAGTTTCTATGGATGCTTTCTGGGCATCTTCTACAAACAAGTCAAAGCTCCAGGGACTCTTGAGAAGATATTGTTTTGAGTGGAATTGGATTCTCACCCAATATAGACCCATGTCAGGGCATTTTCAATGGCAGTGACCCAACCCCTGTACCAGCGTTGGACCTGGACATTGAAGAAGCCGATGTGAGAACAATCCCATATGCACTTGATGCTACCAACTGCGGGGCAGAACGAGTTGTTCTCCTTTCTAATGACACAGATGTGGTAGTTCTTGGATTGCATCACTGGAGTATTATGAAGGCACGTGGTTTAAAGGAACTGTGGATAAAGGCTGGCGTTGAAACCACCACAAGATATATTTCCCTCCATACGTTGGCAACTAGAATGGGCCCTGAGAAGTGCAAAGTTATCATCCCGCTTCATCAGCTGACTGGATGTGACTCAACAAGTAAATTCGGAACGAAAACAGCGGCTTTGAAGGCCAAGCCTGAGAAATTTCTCCAGAACTTTGCCAGGAATCCATATGATACAGATTTCACCTTAGTGGAAAAATTTCTGGTGCAGGTGTATCCATTGAAAGCTCCAGGTGATTGTCAAACAATGGACCACCTCAGATACCATTTATTTCACCACAGTTCCAAAACAATCCTAGACCTTCCACCACCCAGCAGATTGAACAGAGGCCATATCCAAAGGGCTGTCTATGGGTCATACATGCAGACACACTGTTTGGATAATTCACATCTTGATCCCATAGACTTTGGTTTCTTTGAGCAGGATGGCCTATTGCGTCCAGTGCGGGATCATATTTTGATACCACCTGACTTTCCTATGCCATGCACATGCACTTCATGTGCAACGAAACGTTGTTCCTGCGGGAAGCGTGGCATCAGGTGCTGCCCTTACTGTCAATGCCAAGCTTCAGGCAAGGGGTGCAAGAATGTAGGATAGATCATCATACAGAATAGATTTAATCACCTTGAATGGTGGTTTGGATGTCAGCTCCCCTTTCATAAAAGAATTTTCCTGGGTTGCGAAACGTCAGCGTTTGCAATGAGGATGTTTTTAATAGTTTGGTTTTACTCCTAAGGGTTCTGCATGATAACCATGTGTCACTGGCAACTAATTTCCTTTGATTATTTGAATGATTCATCATATCAAATTGTTTAGTTTAAAAATGGCATTTTTCCGATTTTCAAATATTTTCGTCTTGGGCCTGAGAGGGTTAAAAGACAGGTTTTAGACATTATGACATTATGATAGGTTTCTTACTATTTAATCATGTGCTGTTTAAAGATTTGGGGCTGCTTTAATCTCTTTTGATACGCTTTCAAACAGCCAACATAACTAGCATAAAATTTTGAAAGATCACATTTTTGCCATTTTTTTTCGATATTTTGACTTGAAAATAAAAGGGTTAAAGTGTGTGTTTTTTTTTTCTTCAAATAGTTTTTAAAAAGTATCTTATGTAGTACTCTACTAGAATCTACAAATAAAAGAATAAATTAGTTTACAACTGGGTTCTGGTTTAATTTTAAGTTTTTAGAGGCCCAGATTTTGAGCAAGTGTCAAATTACGTCATTGCTTGAGCTCTGGTGACCTTGACCTTGACCTATTTTAATATTTCTTACTTTCATCTTGTAGCATGCCATATAAGCTACATTTTGATGGGTATTTCATGCAAATAGTTTATTTACTTACTGAGTTATTAAGATTTGAATTTCCCCTACCCCAAATTTTTGCGGAAATTTTTAGTATGGTCAATAGCTACAAAACCATCCCTAGGAAGATTACTGCCGGGTTCCAGAATGTCTACCCTCGCTAAAATGATGCCCCAGGTGGTGTTCTTTCAGAAAATAGTGAGTAACCTAGGGGCCCTTTTTAGCATGCGAACACCCCTTGGCTCCAGGAGTAACATCCATACAGAACCTCTTAGGTATCAATCCTTTACATATCTAATCATACACACGCACACACACACACACACACACACACACACACACACATATATATATATATATATATATATATATATATATATATATATATATATATATATATATATATATATATATATATATATATATATATATATATATATATATATATATATATATATATATATATAATTAAATACCAACGTAACTGTTTATATTTAGGGTAAGTATAAATGCAATTTGAATGAACTTGAGTTAAGATCAAAGGGATTATAAAAGAAGGTTGCACATTGGACCTGTCTCTACATTCTCCCCTTTACGTCAAAAAGACAAAAAAGTAAATTATATTGTATATTAGGAAAAGGATTATTATCCTTAGTGCCAGACTCAAAAGGGACGGCCAAATATCCCATTCAGCACGGCAACTTTCCAAGACCATGTTATAGAAATCTACATATTACAGCACACCATTGAACGCCACAGTTTGCATTCTGCTGTTGCCTGGGTGGTCCAACGGTCTCACCAAGCAACACTACCGCTACAATAAACATCCAACTGCCAGCCCTGGCAGCTACAATCAAGACAAAATTCCCATCTGATGGCACAAGAACACTTCAAACTTAATGGAGTCACCAATGAATTATTTTTTTTTCTCTACTCAAGTGTCCAATGCACTAATATCCTAGGGATCCCCCACAGCAAATAATTTCTTGCCCTCTCCTAGCACTTTCAAAAGCAGTGGGAAGTCCAAATTGTTCTTGCAGCCTACCTTTAACAGGGCCCAACACAGGATTTTCCAATTCAGAAAATTTTTCCATATGACCCCCACTTTCATTTTTTTGAAATCTTCACCTTACAATAAATTTTTAGAACATGATCCCCATTCAGTGCAAGCTATTGTTCCTCTGGGAAAAAAAAAAAAAAAAAAAAAAAAAAAAAGGGTTCAGGAAACAAATGGACAAAGAGCTCAAATTGAATTAAAGTACCCTTGATAAAAAAAAAAATCATAATAAAAGATTTGAATCATATGAAACTTGCATTTTCCCTACATACCAAAACAATATGAGCTATTTTTTCCACACAAACTACTTATCATTATCAGAACGTTTTATTATTCTTTATGAATATTTTTTTCATATTCCTATCCCATATTCTATTGGTGGTTATTGGAACTATCAAGTTTAAATATTTAAAGAGCCTCTAACGATTTTAGAATCATAAGACGTTGTTGGAAGAGCCTTTCGGATACCTGATGGTACATGAGCAGTCAGAATTCGCTGATAATTGCCGTAATTATCGGCGATCACTGACTACTCTTGTACCATCAGGCCTCCTAATGGGCATTCCAACAACGTTAGAGATGCCTTTTTCCAGAAACACTACTAACCCTGTCCAAATCGGGACGTCATACACCGAGATAGCAGCAAACCAGAAGGATGACGGAGACTTACAATGCATCTGGCAGAAAAGTCCTGCCCAGTCGTGGAGGGATTTCATCATAGATAGTGGTGAGATAACTACAGTATTGTTTGGATGATAATTGCAGGAATTCCTCGCCCCTATCTTCAATTGCTTTTGAGGAGAAAGGCTCTCATCCTCACCTATAACTTTTCACACATTTCAAGCCACTGTAACACTCAGATACTAACTGAGTGATACATTTGGAAGGCAATGAAGACAAGAATTGAAAAATAGGCTTGTAAATGCCTTCTGTGTCAGAAATCAAAGATTACTAGGTGTTAAGAATCGGCGATTAGAGAATTCAAGACAACTTTTCACCCCTTGCTCATATTTACGCCAACATCATGGGACTCTTACCTACCGTCGAGGAATATAAATAATTTTTCACTATCATCTATCAAAATACTAAATGGCATGAGACAACATCTGTCAAATAGTTGACAGAAGAAAGCAGCACAAAAATTCTAATCAATTTTAACTCACTGCTAGCCTCGAGACAGAAATAAAATATATAATGGCGTACTCCCCAGAAGCAAATGGCATGTTTGAGCATTTTCATCAATCCCTTAAATAAGAGCTCCCCACCAATTATCAGGATGAAACGTGGAAAAAGGAAATGTCATGGATCCTCTTAGATTTAAGAATATTCTCACACAAAACCCTCAACGCTTCACTGGTGGAGGCACTCTGCAAAAAACTATTAGCAATATCTGTAGACACATCCCCTCGGACATCCGTAAAACAACCAAAGCAATGCATCCAACAAGAATGATAAACATTCCAGCTAAGAAACCCAATGTCCCTGTAGAACTAGAATGCACAGAATAAATTCACACTGACCGCGCTATCACCCGTGTACTCATGACCTCATCTCATAATACAGCAAAATCTGAAGTGCTATGAAATGTTAGTGGAAGGTGAAACTACCTAGTTATTTGTAGATAGGCATACATCCAAGAGGATGGTTTAATGACTAAGTGTTTTTTTTTTTTTTTTTTGTGGGTTGGGAAAGAGTAATGTAAGATCCATTACCTACCATCTCGCAGATATTCTGGTCACCAAAAATTACTTCCTGCTGACTGCATGAATACATACTTATAACAAACAGAAAACAATATTGAAGATATTTTATCTTATTCCAGGAACAACAGAACTTTTTCTTAAAAACAGAAATCAATTTATACTAATAAACATTGTGAGCTCTCAATCCAGATGATTAAATGGTTTTGTTCCTGTAAATAAAATATATTTCAAGCATTTACCAAGTGTGAATCAACACATCTGGATTATGTATGTTTACCCTTTTGGATGTAAATATTTCCTGCTACCTTTCTGCTTGCAAGGAGTGGCTTTATGTCAGATTTCGGTGTAAACAAATCAGTCCGTACCAGCCAGTGTTCCTGTTCAAAACCTAACTAGGAAAGTAAGAAAGTTGGCAATGGCTTGCGTCTATTTACTTTTGATACCAAGAATACTTAGCAATAATTTATTAATAAATGAATATTAGATTTTAATTACTTCGAAGTTCATGTCTGCATTACAGATGTTGTACCAACCGTGTGTCACACGATCGTACATAAATTATTAAGTATATATTATGCTTGTATCTGTGCTCTTCCCTCGCATTAAAAAGAACCTGAATAATCATGTCTCCGGTTTTCCTCAGTAACATTGTCTGTCTTCTGAACATGAAAATGCCTGTTGCCTTGAGGGTTTGTATATAAAGGAGAGTATTCTTTAATAAAGTTACTCAGTTGATTGCTTCCTGCCTTTGAGTCGCAACCTTTCTCTTGGCTCGTCACATTAGTGACCTCGGAAGTTGACTCGCTCCCACCGCCTTCCACCCCCAACCCCCTTGCCCCTACATCGTTTGTACTATGGCGGACTCTACGGCAGTTGGCGTTGCGGCCGCCCCATTCAAACTTTCATCGTTTGCCAGCGGAGAGGCATTTGCTTGGTTTCAGCACGCAGAAGTCCAGTTTCGCATCAGGGGCGTGACTCGCTCAACCACCAAAGCAGATTATGTTCTCGCGGCGATACCCGAGGACACCTTCCCAAAAATATCTGACTGGCTTTGTGAACAAGGAGACACCCCAATAGCGTATGACACCCTCAAAACATACCTTCTGCAGCAGTACTCACCGTCGCCAGCCGCCTGTATAGCAAAGCTTTTTCAGCTCTCGCAACAACCGTTGGGGGACCAAAGGGCTTCGCTTGCCCTCAGGGAAATGACCAGTATCGCTCGCCTTCAACCTGCCGCAGACGGCTCTCCTTGGGAGGTGAACCTACTTCGTGCCCTTTAGATACGCCGTTTACCCGTACCTATACGCGCTGCCATACCCGATGTCGATAGTTTACCCATAAAGGACTTGATGACCAAAGCCGACCCCCTTATGGACAGCCACTTCAAGACCTACATCGACGCCTCCACCCCTGACAAAGAGGATGCCTATTCAATGTCAACCGAAGCTGACATGAATGCTGTAGGACATACACGCCTACCCCGTGACGTGACGAAGCAGCGACAAAGCCGCCCACCACCCACCAATCGCTCGCGATCCAACAAACGACTTCTACAGCCACCTACTACCTCCCATCCGCCGCAGTTTTGCTACTACCACTTCAGACTCGGGGCAACCGCGCAGAAATGTGCCAAGGATTGTCAGTGGCCGAAAAACGTGTAAATAGTCCATCGCTTGTGGCGGTGGCCTCCTGTGTTTCTAATCTTTTCTTTTTACAGGATGCAGGAACGGGCGTGCAATTTTTGGTAGACATGGGTGCTTGTCGTTCTCTTTTGCCAAGGAAACTCTTCAAGGCACGACGTAGTGTGTCTACATCTGCCGACGTCCACTTGGTAGCTGCCAACGGATCTGCGATACCCACCTACAGTTACGAGAACCTAACATTATCGTTCGGAAACGGTAAATTCAATTGGAAGTTTCTCGTTGCTGACGTCACATTGCCAATCCTCGGTGCGGATTTCCTCTCTCATTTCCACCTTCTGGTCGATGTCGCCCACCGACGATTGGTCAATGCAGACTCGTACCTGTCGACACCTCTTCAACCCGCCCCCTATAACATCGCTCTCCACATCAGCGCACCCACCCATGTGTAATATATTAGATATTAATTGTTTAAAACACATGACCTACAGGTCATTGTGGAAGTAAGAGAAGTGTGAGAACTGCCATAGTCATATTCTAAGCAGGATGCTATTGCCAAACCTCAGCAATGTAACATTCTTCATGAAGAGTAAACACAACCAAGCCCGTGAGAAAGAAGTTGTCTGTGAGAACGGAACAAGTATCTTCTGGTATAAATGTTGTGTTTACTATAAATCCTTAAATGCTTAGATACCTGTGTAAAGTTTAGTATGAAATTGGATATTTGTATCACTTCACTTTTAGATGTCAT
This sequence comes from Palaemon carinicauda, assembly GCF_036898095.1. Lineage (NCBI taxonomy): Eukaryota > Metazoa > Arthropoda > Malacostraca > Decapoda > Palaemonidae > Palaemon > Palaemon carinicauda. The sequence goes on along the minus strand of NC_090732.1, from coordinate 50,942,734 downwards.
ATGGAATGGTCATCCGACCAAACCATCTATACTCCTGTGATGGAGATGTTAACACTGTTCTTAAAGAATAAACTATTTTAAAGTTAACTTACTTAGACTTTACTTGAAGATGTAACATACTAACTCTAATATATAACATATTTAAGATGACATTTGAAGAGAACCCAAATATGTGTTAACAACAGTAGCACACCAATAAATGGTGGCAGTAGTAAAACTCTAAGAACCAGAGAAAGATATTCAAGAACTAGCGAATAAAACACTAAGAACCAGAGAAAGATCTTCAAGAACCAGCGAATAAAACACTAAGAACCAGAGAAAGGTCTTCAAGAACCAGCGAATAAAGCTCTAAAAACCAGAGAAAGATCTTCAAGAAATCAACAGTAATGAATCTATAATTTTGAGTAAGTATCATAGTCCACCGAAGAAATGAAACATTTAATACCAACAAATGAATGTTATACAAACTGAGGAACTGGATCTTCAATGAACATCCTAAGAAAACCAAGGACTGACATTCAACATTTACAAAACATTGAAGAAACATATCACTACATTCAACGGAAATCGGACCGAAAACATTCACCCAAACATCCATAGGAAGGAACAACAAAGTGCGAGAGAGAGAGGAAATGACATCACACTTCGCCATATAAACCGAAGCTAAGTACAATTTCATATTCATTTCAGTTTTGAGCAGTGAGGTGTAATTACCACGAGTCGATCGTCCATTTTTATTGGGGTGAGTTGTTTTGCTAATCTTCAATTTCCTTTCATTAAAGGAAACTGTGTTTAACTTCGAATTCTTGTCTAGAATTTTTTTTTCTCTCTATGCTAATTCCATTTTCTTTCAGAAGTTCTCTGAAAATATCTTTTTATTAGTATCATTGTTTTGCAGGATTTTGTTATAATCTTTATCATTTAGTGCTTATGCGTTTACGCAGTGGACGTCTGTATTCATATAGATATTTTGATAGGATTGCAAGGGTTCGTAGAGATAGGAAAAGAAATACTGTAAACATGACGCCCCCTGTGAGCCCAGCCCCTGAACTGAGTAACCCCCTTCCTATTGTGATATTAGTAAATGCTCGCTCTGCAATCCTTTCTTTTCAGGGTCGGGTTAATGGGTTCTTGCCTCAGAATGTGGAGTCAGGGATTTCATCTGTCGATGCCCATTTAAATGCTAAACAAATCATAGACCCGTTTGTACAATTACAAGAAGCTAAAAGTTTTATAGACTTTTCTAAAGGAGATGCGAGTGCATATTTAAGGGGCGTTTCCTTTCAAGAAGCAGTTACCTGGGATGATTTCAAAGTTACGCTACGTGCGGTCTATGGGGGTGAAGAAGCCTTGGATGTAGTTTTAACATTAAGAAAGACACTTAATCAAGCCACTATGACTCAGCTTAATGTTATTGAGAGAGCAGCTCTCATAGCCGATAGGCTTAATGGATATCAAGATATTTTAGGTAATTGCACTTGGGTTACTAGAGATAACCTCTCCGTGAAAGATTTTTTACAATTAATGTATTTAACTTGCATGACACTTATGTTGCCTGAAGATTTAGTGCGGTGTTTTGATAAAAAGTTAACGCCAGCAAGTAGGGAATTGGATGTATATAAACAGATAAAGAAACACATGTCTAAGTGTCATGATCTCGATCCCGTGTTAACCCAAGTTTTTGCAATAAATAAAATAAAGCCACAACAAGTAAATGTAGTTAATAATAGTCAAGTTGCGGGAATGACGTGTTATAATTGCAAACGTCAAGGTCACTTGATTGCGGACTACAAGACGAGATTCTGTTCGATACATAATAGTTCGACTCATTCATCTAGTCAGTGCTACTCGCGTAAGACAAAACAGAATTCAAGAAATACACAGTCAATTCCACAGTCAGTTCCATATGGAAATAAAGAGAAAAATCCTCATTTCAATAAGAAGAAACAGCCAAACGTCAATGTAGTTCAGAATCCGAAACAAACAAACAGTTCTTCGAATAACGCTGATCCTGGGTCGTCAAACCAGACCTTTCAAGGTCAAATTAATTTTCAGAATGTGCAGAGCAAAGCAAATACCACATAATTAACTCCAGTGGGGAAGAGAGTGATGTTGGGTCAAGGTCATTCATGTCAACATCAGTAGTATTGAATAATTAATGTTTTATCAGATCATTGTGAGGCAATAGATTTTCCTATGAAACACCCGGCCGAATTAAGTAAATCATTGTATGCTCCCGTAGATTTGCAACGAATTCACACAATAATAAGCCAAAATGAGTTACGACCAACATTATATGCTGTAAATTTAGAACACAGATCATTTACATTATTTTTTTACTCTGGTAGTCCACGTAATATCATGGATTTGAAGACACATCATTTGTTGTTTTCAAACTTTCCAATAGAAAAATCCGGAGTAAGACTCTCGGGTATAGGAAATAATGAATTAAATGTAATAGGCATAACTCATGTTTAGTTCAAGGTCGGTAAGCGCACGTTTGCCGATACATTTGTTGTTGTACAAAACATTGATTTGTATCCAGCTGTAATTATAGGATACCCATCTATGGACAATCAAATAATTATCTTAGCCCCTGCCAAGCACGGCGTGTATATCAAAGGAAAATTTTATAAGTCTTCTATTACCTTAAAATCAGTTTTGGATAAAAAGGAGACGACAAATAAAATAGTGACGTATGTTGAAAAACTAATAACTTGTCTCACTAATAAAGAAATAATATACGCGACCCAACAGAATTCTCGTTCACCCGTAATATCATTTTGCACGCAATCTATCGAGCCAAACGTACTTTCAAATTTAATAGTGCAAGTAAAGAAATCATTACCGGGATTTGAAATATTAATCCTTTCCGACACTTTAAAAAGTAACGGATTGTCTGTCACACAAGCTATTTATACAGTAGGCTCACATCAACAATGTAATATTGAAGTCTGTAATCATTTAAATACCACTTTAGTAATTCACAAAAATCAACATATCTTGGATGTAGAAGTTTATAAACATCGTATTCTTACTGTTGCTGAAATTAATCACGCTCAATCAGTTGCGGATGAATCCCTTTTGCAATCTATTAAAAATAAAATCAATAAAGACCTTCAAGACGAAGAAATTCGGCAGAAAATTTTTGGACTTTTATCTGAATACCATGATGTTTTTCCACTACGGATGGATCCTTAGGAAAAACAGATGTGATCGAGCATCAAATAAGGTTAAAGGACAAGCAGGAAATCATCTATGTACCCTCGTAAAGACGCCCTATGAAATTCCAGAATGAAATAAATGATGAAGTAGGTAAAATGCTAGAAGAAGGAGTCATTAGGAAATCGAACAGCCCTTATAATTTTCTATTAATAGTTGTAGAGAAAAAAGATCGAACATGGCGTATCTGTGTAGACTTCCGTCGACTAAACGAGAAGCCGATCCCTGATCGATTCCCAGTGCCATGTACTGATGATATTTTATCTTTGTTAGGTCAGAATAAATATTTTACCAGTTTGGACTTACTTAAAGGCTTTCACCAGATATCATTAAAAGAAAATAGTATCCCATACACAGCCTTCAGCACAGCCAGGGGACATTCTGAATCTTTACGGATGCCTTTTGGTTTACATTGTGCTCCCATAACATTTACAAGAATGATTAACATAGTGTTTGGAGACTTGCTAGGGGATATCTTGCATGCCTATATGGACGACCTTGTAATCTTTTCCAACATCTTAGAAGAACATCTACTTAAATTAGAATTAGTACTACAGAGATGAAGACAACATAACTTGAGGGTAAAGATTAGTAAGTGTGAATTTTTCAAAACAGAATTAGTCTATTTGGGTTTTATGGTGTCAAGCCAAGGTCTTAAAGTAGTCCATGATAAGGTGTTGGCTATCCGAAACTTTCCGATACCTACTAATGTCAAGGGAATACAGCAATTTCTGGGTTGTAGTGGGTATTACAGGCATTTTATACGCAATTATTCAATAATAGCCGCTCCCATAACTGATCTTACGAAGAAGGGCGTAGATTTCAAATGGTCTGAGCAGCATCAACAGGCGTTTAATACCTTGAAAGATGAACTGTGTAGTTCTCCTATCTTAAAATTTCCTGACTTCGGTAAGGAATTCTTCATTGCAACAGATGCGTCAGACTTGGGAGTATGTGGGGTATTGCTTCAGCAATATGAAAAAAAAAATTTTCCCGTTACCTTTTTATTCTCGAAAACTGAGAACTTCCGAAAGTAAGTATGCAGTAATAGACAAGGAAGGGCTAGCTATTGTTAATTCACTAGTGCATTTTAAGTTCATAATATACGGTTATCCCGTTGAGGTTCTTACTGATCATAAACCACTAACCAACTTCTTTAAAGGCTTCAGCCACAGCCCCAAACGAACTCGGTGGCATTTGATCATTCAAGACTTTTGCGCGAGAATCGGGTATTTACCTGGGAAAGCAGATATCATTGCGGATGCATTATCACGCAACCCCGTGTCATCTTGTACGGAGCCTTTAGCTGAATTAATAGATATATCAACATCCATGCCTATTGTTAATACGATATCTGAACAAGAAGATTTTGGCTGGAGTGCTGAATTATTACAGACTGAGCAAGGAAAAGATCAGAAATTAGAAAAAATTATAAATGCTTTGAAAAGCAATCATAAGGAAAATGAATTTATAAAGTATAAGCACCAGAATTATATAATCAAAGACAATATTCTGTGTAAGACCGTGACAAGGAAAACCCGCAATACACCACATGTAACTAATGACCAGGTAAGTACCAATCTCACTTATTTCCACTGTCCTGAATTGGTTGCATGCAAATCCAGTACATGGACACCCTGGGTTCTCATTAATGTCACAGAAAGCCAAATCATTTTTTTATTGGCATACAATGCTTACAGATATAAAAAAAACATAGCTAATTGTCACACATGTCAGGAAAACAAAGGGCATACGAAAACACCTGTCAGCCTAGGGGCTTATCCCGTGCCCAATCAACCCTTTGAAAGGATACATTTAGATTTATTATCAGGATTTTACGAGTCAAACAGAGGAAATAAGCACCTCTTAGTAATTGTAGATGCTTTAACTCGATATACAGAACTAATAGCGCTTAAAACTAAAACTGCAATTGAATGCACTTGGAAGTTTTACGAGTGTTACATTTGTAAACAAGGAATTCCACACATGATAATCTCAGACTCGGGTGGAGAATTTAATAATAATTGCCTTACCTCATTGTGTGAATTCCTTAGTATGAAGAAAATAAATACCATGATATATCACCCAGAGTCAAATGAGCTAGTGGAGAGAGCAAATAGGAAGGTTTTAAATATATTAAGAGTAACACTAGGGGGATCATACCCCAACTAGGATATTGCAATACCTGCAGTACTGAGCACTCTGAATCATTCATATCATATATCAATTAAAATGTCACCGCACGAAGCATTGTATGGTACCCCAGTTAGAACGCCTTTCCATGTATTAACGCCTACAACTAATCTATCAAATCCTTTAAAAGAATGTATAAATGCAAGCAAAAGTCGTTTTGATATCCTTCAAAAGAATTTAGAAGAATCACAAATCATAATGAAGAGGAATCATGATAAAATAGCGAAGTCAACTGAAACATATACCGTGGGTGATAATGTATACATACAGGTAAATGTACATAAAGGACTCAATTATAAACTAACACCTAAGTTTGAAGGCCCATTTAACATTTTGGAAACATTAACTGCCAATAGGTATAGAATTCAAAACGTATCCCAACCCACTGATGAGAGAATCGTACCATTGGCTCACATAAAAAAATAAAATAAGAGGAGAAGAAGTGATGGAAAGATTTTTTTTTTTTTTTTAACATTTTATGTTAAAAGTTTTCTTATTAATACAGGGGTAATTACATATATTTTTCTCATTACAGGTTTCCAAGATGAAGTTTTTATTGTCCGGAGTGATATTGTTCACTCAGACATTTTTCTCGTGTGGGATGAGCTCTAAAACTGAAAGTATAGATTTCAAAAACGGCACTATAGTTGAAAGACAAGAAGACGTTTTTATTACATCAAGTAATGTAGTTGTTGAAGTGCGCATGCAAGCATTTTTTCTCCCAGAGAATGACTTCACTAGCTTAAAGAGCGCCATTTCAAGGTTTGCTTTTTCATTAAATGAATTGCATAGAAGACATTTTCCTTTTAATACAGAGAGTTCGCTTGCATCGACACTAAAAATTCAGAGATGCTATCTGACGACTTGCAAAATAAGACTTACGAGGCAGAATCTTTGGCTCGTGACCTTTTGATGTGGACTGTAGGACACGATAATCTTGAGAAACGTAACCCGTTTATTTTTGCTGCACTAAACATCTTTGGTTCTATTGCAAGTTTAGGTTTAAGAATTTCTAATCGTTTTAAGATTAGTAATCAAAATAAGAAAATTGAGTTCTCGACTCATGAAGATGAATTGATTATGTCAGAACTAAGGAATCAGTTAGGTTCAATCAATCAAATTATGAGTTTGGTAAATGAACATTCTAGTAATATCAGTCAGATTATGGAAGTACAGGATTTGTTGGCAACGTTAACGTATTATGATTCAAAAATAGATCACATACATAATAGAATTGCACATTTCATTGAGAAATCAAAAGACTATGTGGAAGCTATCACGTTAGCGACTAAAGGTGTACTGTCACCCCATTTGTTGCCAATAAGAGACTTAACGTTAATTGTGGAGAACAGACGGGAGAAATTAGGATATATTCCTTGTTAGATGCATGTAGGTTAGAATCTTATTACAGTCTAATTACAGTAAGCGTTGAAAATCACAGGATTATGATTACAATTCCCTTTGATTCTTCAGATGCCTGGCAATCTTACAGGATATCACCATTTACGACTTTCATGACGAATCACTCAAATCCAGTAATATCCAGTTTGAAAGAACATGTATTGATTTCCCCAGACAAGGAAACATATACGGTCATTAAAGATTTAAATCAATTAACTCACTGTTCAGACGCAATGGATAAAAAAATATGTACAGCTGAGTCATTTGAATTCCCTAAAAACTTAATGGATTCATGCGAGTTAGGTATAGTGCTAGACGGTGCTCTCTCCCATACAAATGAAAATTGTCTGGATAAGCTTTATCCCTTTGACAATAATAAGTTCAATTGCAGACTAAACAATGGCTCGTGGATACTATACGACAAGGCCAGCTTCAATGTATCATGCCCGAACGGATCCACGTCCTATTCCCAAATCTTCGTTGCAGCAGATGGTTGTATCGGGACGTCCTTGAATTACATGGTGCATGGAATCAAGACTATCATCAGAGAACGAGCTTACTTCACGAACTTCACGTGGTCAACAACAAATCCATTTTTACAATGCACATGTGGCTAAGCGGTTGATGAAATTGACCGAGATGGACCACCCGACACCGACTTATGAAGAACGTCGATTCTACATACTACTAGCAGGAATTAGTGTTATGGTGATGATATTTATCGCCGTTAACATCCTTGTTTGGCGTATGTTAAAGAGAAATAGTATTGAGATGAAACAGAACGTTTTGCCATGTCCAGATAAAACTCCTTATTTAATTCAATTTAAAGCGGTTTGAAACTGGCCCCTTCATTCCTTCAAAGGAGTAATATTTTCTTGGAAAAGTGTTGTGCACGAAAAGCAGTTAGTACGCTAGTAATATGTAATAGAAGAGACTATAGGACATTTACATTTAAAAAAAAAAAAAAACATTTAAAAAACATTTAAAAAATAAATCATTTTTTCGGCACCTAATAAAATATGTAAGCCGGAATGTTAAAAAACAGAATCTATGGGCATCTAATAAAATATATAAGCAATATATATATATATATATATATATATATATATATATATATATATATATATATATATATATATATATATATATATATACACGAAACCATGGTACGTGTACGTACCAGGAATTCGTGTTTGTGCACTAAAATTGTATCTTTACTAAGGTAACCAATATTTTTGTTAGTTACCGTATTATAATAATCTATGTTTTTGACAAAGGTAACAACTATTCTTTAACAAAGTTACCGAATCATATGTATATCAGTAATTTTTTTTTGGTACCATATAATCGTATGCTAGCAATGTACCATATATGTGATCTGTATTTATCATACATTTTTTGTTTGTTTTGGCAATATTTGTCAAGTATACATTATTATCTTTTTAATGTGCCAATTTGAACATTCGTCCTCATTTGCTTATGGCTAAAGTAAAAAAAAATGATATATATATATATATATATATATATATATATATATATATATATATATATATATATATATATATATATATATATATATATATATATATATATATATATATATCCAGTCACACTCATAGTAAACATATTTTGAAGTATTTAAAAATTTAGGTAGCTGACCGAGCTAATGTAATATATTAGATATTACTTGTTTAAAACACATGACCTACAGGTCATTGTGGAAGTAAGAGAAGTGTGAGAACTGCCATAGTCATATTCTAAGCAGGATGCGAATGCCAAACCTCAGCAATGTAACATTTTTCATGAAGAGTAAACACAACCAAGCCCGTGAGAAAGAAGTTGTCTGTGAGAACGGAACAAGTATCTTCCGGTATAAATGTTGTGTTTGCTATAAATCCATAAATGCTGAGATACCTGTGTAAACTTTAGTATGAAATTGGAAATTTGTATCAGTTCACTTTAGATGTCATACGGAATGGTCATCCGACCAAACCATCTATACTCCTGTGATGGAGATGTTAACGCTGTTCTTAAAGAATAAACTATTTTAAAGTTAACTTACTTAGACTTTACTTGAAGATGTAACATACCAACTCTAATATATAACACATTTAAGATGACATTTGGAGAGAACCCAAATGTGTGTTAACAACAGTAGCACATCAATACATGTACCAACCGTGTGTCACACGATCGTACATAAATTATTTTGTATATATTATGCTTGTATCTGCGCTCTTCCCTCGCACTAAAAAGAACCTGAATAATCATGTCTCCGGTTTTCCTCTGTAACATTGTCTGTCTTGTGAACATGAAAATGTCTGTTGCCTTCAGGTTTTGTATATAAAGGAGAGTGTTCTATAATAGAGTTACTCAGTTGATTGCTTCCTGCTTTTAAGTCGCAACCTTTCTCTCGGCTCGTCACAATGTATTAGTAGTGCAATATAGGTGTCTATACATCACATCACCACGGAACTGGTCGCCTTTTAAGCATTCATGGTATACCGTTACACAGGAATTTGGAATATCCTAAGTAGCATTCTATAGTTTAGTCTACTATCAAAATATCATCATCTTCGATCTTGTTTAAGTATTATGAAGTTCCCTATTCTGTTTTCTTAAGTCCCATTGTAGTGATATTCTCTTATACGGCCTATCAACAGCGTTAATTGTAATATGAACATGATTGCTGTGGTTTCATTAATCGTTTCTTACTAAACTACATGAATAATGCTGTCGGATGGTTCAGCACGTTTTGGCGTGGCCCATTCGGCATTGCCTTTTCGGCGTCAAAAGAAAAATTAGACTTATCGGCTTAACTGTTTAGGCGTCAGACTATTCAGCGTCATTATCTTTGAAAAGAAAAGAAAAAAGATAATAACATTGAAAACTTCTAATATGACCTTATTTAAAGAACAATGGATCCTATTAAAACTTTAATGGTATAATGTAAATTAAGAACTTGAATAGTCATATACTGTTTTTGAAAAAAAAAAAAAAATATGAAAACTACTTAACCCTAGAACTTAATTCCTCATTTCTTAATTATGGGTTATACCCTTCAGGAAATTAATGGGATCTAATGAATCAACTTCTATTACGATTTTTTTTTTTAATTCGTTCATCAACAATTCTATATTTCTTTAGCTTTTTGGGGGGAGGTGGATATCCAGCGATCAACTTTCCAAAAGATGCATCACCCCCTTTCTGAAATTTCCTTGAAGAAACAATAAATTTCCAGATTATTGGATGATTCATTCCTAGTTCGTATTGTATATGATTAATATTGTATATAGTTCGTTTATAAAGGTTCCATATTTCGGGAGGGAAAAGAGGGTTCATTCTTCCATTTTGACGTCTATTCTGTCATCCAATGTTATGATTATCAAACCAATAGAACGTGGGCATTATTTCATCAGGAGGAACTAGAGCTAAAGCTAAAATAAATGCAGAAGTCCCAGTTAAACTTTCATTTACCACAACGGTTGGTGGCTCCAGAGTTTCAGCACTTCTTTTCTTAACATATATTTTTTATCCTTTTAGCCTATATTTCTACAGCAGATGGTTGTTGAGTGTGTTCATTCAACTAGCGAATCACGTTTCCATCCTTCACATGTAATCCTACTTTACACGCATCTCTCTGATCACATCGCCAAAACTTCAATTAACGATTTTGTGTCAAAAATATAATGATATCCAGCGAGTATCACTTTGCTTCTTCCACGTTTTGATAAAATTCTGCTTTCAATTTGAATAAAAGGGTTTACACGACTAAAAATATTTTCTTATATTGAGCAAACGAGAGAGAGAGAGAGAGAGAGAGAGAGAGAGAGAGAGAGAGAGAGAGAGAGAGAGAGAGAGAGAGAGAGAGAGAGCATATTTGACTGTAACGTATAGGTACTTGTTTGATAGTTAATGAGTAAAAGAGAGAGATGGAGATTTCGATAGTTATAACAGCCAAGTGCTAATGTGACACGTATAGATACTTATTTGTGTTTAATGAGTGAAAGGGACACAGTTATAACAACCAAGTGCTAATTTAACGCCGAAAAATTCCTATGCCGAATCGCCTACACCGAATCGGCCATCCAGCGACTAATTGCTTGATGTTTACATGATATAAGGTAATACATTGGTTCTCCAGAATAAAGTAAGCCCGAATCTCTATTTTCTTAGTTTGAAAAAAAAAAGAATCTTCACCTTTTGGTAGAAGTAAGATCTCTTCAATAATATATGTCTACTGCTCAAATTACCTTTGATGATAACTGGCAAAACAAGTTATTAAATTGAAGCATGGGTAACCTATCTATTTTAGGTGAGAACAAGGAACAAAAAATCTATATTCTTTCTTGCAACTGTAGTGCTATACCCCACACTAGATTGTAATTATCAATTAGTAACTGCAAATGTACGGAAAATTCCTTGATGTTTTACCCGTAAATCTCAAGAGCTATAGATTTTCCATAATTTTTTTTTTCTTTGAAGAATGCCTACTTCTGTCCATTATTGTCTCCTGAAAACACATTCGATGTAGAATTTTCCTGTAACATATTTTTTTTTCTCTTCATGATTTGTTCCAAGTGTCTTACAGTTTTACGGAAATACAGAGAAAATTCTTGCGACAGTTTTAATACAAAATTACCATACCATCAATCCAAACCCATGATTGTTTTTTTTTTCTTTTTTTTTTTTTTTTGCGGTCGGTACGGATCTTTTTGCTTGAAATATATTCTCTTTGGCGATATATTTATTTATTTATTTATTTTTTTTTTTTTTTTTTTTTTACAGCTTCCTTATCTGTTCGGGAGCTATTCCACATAACATATTATCAGCTATAGATCATAAAAATAGAGGAAGTACAGTAATATCATGGAAATAAACAGGACACTTTCTAAAGTATTGCAATTAAAAGAAATATCACTTCTGTAATCAATATGAGAGAAGCATTTTAGAAGTCTCTTAAATCAGAGAGGTCTTGGAAACCACCAGAAAACTTTTTAATAATTTCTCTTGCACGAAGACATTGATATGGTTTTTATATCTCTTTCAATTTATACTTTTCATGGAATCCAAATGCACCCAAACCTGAAGTACTGTTCTTGAATCACTGACCATATTTCAACAACTCTAGACAAGTCCAATTTAGTTGATTTTTAATGTACTATTGAAGTTGGCATGTAATTAATCTGATGTGTCATAAGAATTTATATATATATATATATATATATATATATATATATATATATATATATATATATATATATATATATATATATATATATATATATATATATATATATATATAATTTCAAAATACGACTGTATTCATTTAATATCTAAAATAAAAATATATGCCAATGTTATTGCTTTTGGCTATGGGAGTTGAATAAGAGATGTATACAGGAAATAAAGCATTTATAATGAGAATATAAAAATATCTCTATGCAATATTAATATTAGCATCAGTTGAGGCAAATGCAAGAGGTACCAGAAATCTTCTTGGTACATTTGCCTAGTATCTTTAGTTCTTGCCTTAAATCACAGGAACAGATGAATTTGGTATTAGCACTGTTTGCCCTCCCAATTAAAGTTAAATAGCGCCTTTTAAGCAGTTGTGACGGTGCCGAGTAAGGGTGTGGACTCAAAGGCAGATTGGAAACGACTGAGTTTACATTAAGGAACACTCCTCTTTATATACAAAACCTCAAGGCAACAGGACATGACATGTTCGAGAGACAGACAATGTTCAGAGCAAAACAGCAGACATGAATTTTCATGTTCGTTTGAGTGCGAGGGAAGAGCGAAGATACAAGCATATTATATACAAAAGGAATTATGTACAATTGTGTGACACACGGTTGGTACATGGCTCCCCCTCTAAAAATGACATACTGAACATGTTAAATAGGTGCCCTGAATCTGGAGAGGTAGTAGTAAAAACTGCGCCGATTAGCGACAGTGAGTGGCTGTAGAAGTCGTTGGTTGGGGTGCGAGCGAGTGGTGGATGATGGTTGGCTGTTGCCGCTCCGGCTCGTCACGGGGTAGGCGAGTGTGTCCTACGGCATTCATAGGCGTGTGTGTCCTACGGCATTCATAGGCCTACGGCATTCATAGGCGTGTGTCCTACGGCATTCATAGGCGTGTGTGTCCTACGGCATTCATAGGCGTGTGTCCTACGGCATTCTTAGGCCTACGGCATTCATAGGCCTACGGCATTCATGGGCGTGTGTCCTACGGCATTCTTAGGCCTACGGCATTCATAGGCGTGTGTCCTACGGCATTCATAGGCGTGTGTGTCCTACGGCATTCATAGGTGTGTGTCCTACGGCATTCATAGGCGTGTCCTACGGCATTCACGTCAGCTTCGGTTGAAGTTGAATAGATGTCCTCTTCGTCACGAGTGGAGGCGTTGATGGAGGTTTGAAAGTCATGAAGTGGGTTCACATCACGAGTAGAGCCGTCTGCGGCAGGTTGCAGGCGAGTGATACTGGTCATTTTCCCGAGGGTGAGCGAAGCCCTTTGGTCCCCGAACGGTTGTTGGGAGAGCTGAAAAGGCGTTGCTATACGGGCGGCTGGCGACGGCGAGTACTGCTGCAGAAAGTATGCGTTGACGGCGTCATAGTAACGGTGAGAGGTGTAGGGGGGATGGGGAGGCGGGAGGAGCGAGTCACTCTGGGGTCACCAATGTGACAGCGCCGAGTAAGGGTGTGGACTCAAAGGCAGATTGGAAACGACTGAGTTTTATATTAAGGAACACTCTTCTTTATATACAAAACCTCAAGGCAACAGGACATGACATGTTCGAGAGACAGACAATGTTCAGAGCAAAACAGCAGACA
>NC_090732.1:50921579-50924079 GCF_036898095.1 Palaemon carinicauda | reverse complement strand
CCACCTCGTGTGCTAAAACAGGTTTTTCCTCTAATCGTTAAAAGATCAACAATAATCTGGCATAGTTATGCAAGCTCATTGAACCATGATTTATAAATCTGTAAACTAAAGAAGACTTTATTGATAATGTTTATTTTTTTGTAAATGTAACACGTTAAGGGGATTATCATCAAAATAACCTACATATGCTGAATACCTGTACTTTTCCAGGTTCAGCTTTCCAATTTCCCTCTGTCAGAGTGAAGGCCTTGTATTATCTGCCACAAAGACGTCCCAATATAGGCAAACATCTTGTGGTATAAAGAAGTAATCCGGAATCAGAGCATTGCAAGGTTCAGTAAAGTAAAATGGTGAAACAGTATTGCATTTTCTCCATAAGCAGGAAAAGACAAATGTACAATTGATCTCTTTCCTTTAAGATATAGCTTCTATGGCAGCCGATCAGACTGACAGTTTAGTGAAGAATCCACCCCATTTAATGATGAAGACTTTTTTATTGCTCATAGGCACGAATACTGGGTAAGTCTCTCTTAGTAATGCCAACATTAGGGAAATCATAACTCTGTGTTTGAACGGGTCTTCCTATTCTGAAGAAAAGCGTTGCTAATCGCCGATGTAAATTCAAAAGTTCATTATTCAGTGATTGCATATTTTTTTTCTTTTACAATGATGCATAATACGGGCTACATTATGCATCATTATAAAGAAAAAAATATGATTTATATAGAGGTATAGGATGCATTTTTGTAGGTTATGAAAATAAAGCAAACGATACTTTTCAATGCATTGTTAAAATATGCGGATTGATTTATTTTGCGAAAATAAAAGTTTTTAAGCTTGGATGAGGTGGAGAAGATATATTGGTAATAGTTGATTGATAGTTTTATTTTTGGACCTTTAGAAACAAAAGTTTAAGGCTTTGTATAATCGTGTGTGTTTTCAGGTGCAGTTGAATTTAAAACAGATAAACAGATAGATGAAGAGCAGTAGCAAGTAGTTATTTGCAATATTTTTTTTCTTTACTTCCCTATTACAAAATATCCTAGGGATAAATCTTGGGAGTATAAAAAAGATGTTATAACTCTGTATTTTTTCTTCACAATACAGAAGAGAAATAAACAATCAGTTTTATTATTTATGACTTATGATATCCGCAACAATAGCATTAGTATTCCGGTATAATTGAAGGCTACTAGCTCGAGGCATTACCTCTATGGTACTTATGAATGTTTCAAGCCTTAACCATGATAAGTTGTTTGGACAAAGAGATGTTTTTTTCCTCTCCTATGGTAACATATGCGTCACTATCTACAAGGCAATTGACATACACCATTTGTGGACAATGGTATTTCTAATATTGTAAGTAGATATATGAACAGGGATAAATTATTGACATTGCACAGGTGACTCTCTACCACCACAACGAAAACCTACAGAAAAGAATAGACAGGTTTTGTCAAATCTTGTAATCACCAGCGTCCATTTTGACAGTAATAAAACGGGTGTAAAAATACGCTGTACATAACTGATCCAAAAAAATCTTATAGGCTTGTAGCCTCTTTCCTTTAGGATAAAAAATCAACCCTTATCCATGGTATTTAAACATATTTGGCAATAATCCATATTTATGTAATCAGAAACAAGGACCAAAATACCATCATTATAAATCAGCTTATGAACCACTCAACACTCAGTGCTTTATATTATTATTATTATAATAATTATTATTATTATTGTTATTATTATTATTATTACTATTATTATTATTATTATTATTATTATTATTATTATTATTATTATTATTATTATTATTATGCAAGGTGCTATAAGACTAAGGGCTCCAAAGGGGAAAAATAGCCCAATGAGGAAAGGAAACATGGAAATGAATAAATGACATAAGAAGTAATGAAAAATTAAAATAAAATACTTTAAGAAACATTAACAACATTAAGACAGATAAGTCGTATATAACGATAAAAATACTTATGTTAGCCTTTTCAACATAAAACATTTGCTGCAACTTTGAACTTGTGAGGTTCTAATGATTCACCTATCTGATTAGGAAGATCATTCCACAACTTGGTCACAGCTGGAATAAAACTTCTGGAGTACCGTGTAGTATTGAGCCTTATGATGGAGAAGGCCTAACTATTAGAATTAACTGCATGCCTATATCGAAAACCATGAATAAACTTTGCTAAACTTCATTACGAGGAATTACTTTTAGTATGAACATTAAAAAACCTGACCTAACTAAGTTTACACACACACACACGCACACACACACACACACACATATATATATATATATATATATATATATATATATATATATATATATATATATATATACAGTAGGTGTGTTTATATATATATATATATATATATATATATATATATATATATATATATATATATATATATATACTCTAGGTGTGTATATATATGTGTAAATATATATATATATATATATATATATATATATATATATATATATATA
>NC_090732.1:50904079-50916579 GCF_036898095.1 Palaemon carinicauda | reverse complement strand
TTATTATCCCGCTACTCAACTGCTGTTTGGTGATGGTGGTAGATTTTTAAATGATTGCTCACATGTATTGGCCCTTCCCTTGGTTCTGGAGAGGCATCGGTTCCCTTTATTAGTGAAGCCGATTGAATTACAAATTGATCATCGGTCCTTTGCGTAATGTATTTTGATATGGAGTTTTAACCTTTAAAAAAGCTAGTTGGTTTGAAAAATTTTTATTGGAATTTGACATAAACGGTCTTGAGCACATTAAGGGTAAGGTTGACGAAGTTGCTGATACCCTCTCCAGATTCGCAGTAATTGGATAAACTACTATGGGTTACGGAAGAGGAAGAAAGAACAGTTTCAAAAATTTGGAATTAGTCAGTCACGAAATAGTTACAGACAGAAAACTGCAAAGTTTTGTAGACTAATAATCAGGAAATGAGAGAGAGAGAGAGAGAGAGAGAGAGAGAGAGAGAGAGAGAGAGAGAGAGAGAGAGAGAGAGAGAGAGAGAGATGAATTTATATGTCTGACAGAGGAGATGATCGGGGGTGTCCGGAATGAGTACCCTGATGATGCAAATGTGATTGACATAGGAGGTTGGAGCATAATGGAAATCCGAGAAGGACACCAAAAAGACGAACGAATGGCAAGAGCTCGAGCAGTGATTAAAGGAGAATTAGACGTCTAGTTACCCATCCTTTCTAAATGTGCCTCGTGAGATTTTTTTTTTTTTTTTTTTTTTAATGGAGAATGATACTGAGCAGAAAACATCACTTAGAATGAACGACCGTGTGATTAAAAATATTTATTTGCAATACAGAAACTAACATCTGTAGATTCTAAATGATTTTGAGAAATTTATATGTAGTTGGTTGTCAGTTGATGCTAGTTCACTTGGAGTACTGACTGCTTCTGGTCAGCAAACCTAGAAGCATTGGCAGATTTACTCCTGTCCCAAGCTTTCCACTCCACCTTGAGCCAGCCCTAAACCAGAATGTGTATAGAATTGTTTAAATGAAATATGAATATAATCTTTGACTACACTAAAATTTTGTTCACAATATATAAAGGCAAATCAACAAATTAAATTCACCTCCAAAACTAACCTCATTTTAATATTAATTTCTAAAATTGTAAATCAAAAGCCAACAATTTTAATCATATTTTGACCCGATTATCAAATTAAATATATGTGATGAAGGCATCACTTAAAATATATGTTAAAAGGCCGAATTTCAATAAAAAAAGCAATTTATGGTCGACAATTGATAATTTGAATTAAGAGTAGCCTATAAACAAAACTAGTTTCACGAGCGATTTTGAATTACTGTGTTCAAGGCTTTATTTATTTTTTGACTTGAGGATGATAAAAGTCACCAAGAAATGCCACTACTATTGTGCCAATCAATACAATGACCCACCTTATAGTGACTTCATAGGATGAAATAGAGAATGGATATGATATTTCCATAGCCATCACTGAGGTCGCCTCTACATTCATCAGACGTGGTGTAGAGTTAACTTAATTCTTCATGGTGTTACACTTAGTATTCATAGCGCTGAACCCAATGAGTCCCATTGTTGTAGAGTCCTAAAAAAATGTCCAGCACTACAACGAAGAATATAAATCCATAAAATATCCAAAGGTGAGGGAGAGTAATCACTCCTTGACGGTTGGTGTTGGACTGCTTTTCCCTTCCAACAGGGACTTCGAGGTTACTTCGTAGAGTTGTTTGGCTCGGAATATTCAGAAAATTAGGTAGTTAGTAGTTATCTTTAACTCCTCTTTACTTTGGTTTGCACAACGAAGGCTGAGGTCAGTTAATTAGCACAATTTCATTTACAGTGATTTAGGAAAAATAAAGCCTCAAACATTAATTGAGCAAACCAGAATTAAATTAAAATAAACAAATTAAAAGAAACAAATTCAAAGAAAATATAAAGTAAACTACAGAGATAATTACCAATTCCAAGGAATGTTTCTCCATGTAAGGTAATTACCGATCATAAAGAAAATTTCTCAATCACCAAAAAATAGCCATAAACTTTTTACAAAACGTTATAGAAATATATATTTAAATAAATATTTTATACAAATATCTTATATGAGAAAATAGGAGGTGAAGTTTGTGCACAGCTAGTTCTTCATCATTTATTTAATCGAGCCTTCAACATTGTACATGCAAGTACATATGCATGGCCTTTTGGGATTGATAGAGCATCAAGGAATGTACGTGAATCAATCTTTTGTTCAGGAATGAGAAAATTAATAGAAATTTATACTAGATAGGTACAACTCGGGACGGGTAATATGTTTGGAACGTGTAGTTTTCCCTCGTTAAATGTTGTTCATTATCGCGGTAATTGATATATATATATATATATATATATATATATATATATATATATATATATATATATATATATATATATATATATGTGTGTGTGTGTGTGTGTGTATATATATATATATATATATATATATATATATATATATATATATATATATATGTATGTATATATATACATATATATATATATATATATATATATATATATATATATATATACATATACATATATATATATATATATATATATATATATATATATATATATATATATATATATATATATATATATATATAAACAAGAAAAGGTAGTTGTCACCTTAACTACAAAAGTTTTGATAGGAGTAATCTGAAATAAAAGGCTTCACAACGCTATATAAGGCTATATGTCACAGAACTTACTTCATTACATTAACCTCACACATGAAAATGCATTAAGTATCATCAAGTTTATCTGAACACATGTTGAAAGAAGAAATGAGATCTGTTCAACCAACAACAAAAAATATCCCACTCACCAACTTGTAGAATGTCGCTTATGCTAAGATAAGGGGGTAAAGTTTGATAGACACTTTTGAAAACTACATCTTCTGGAACCACGTGTATGAGTACTTGTGTTCAGACACTACACCACTAATGATGAATTTGTAACACCAATGTACTAGATATTAACTTCTTTACTAGGTATGGACCGAAATATGCTGTTGTAATCATTTCAAATACTGTTCACTATAAGGTCTATAGACCGTGGTACACTAGATTGACCACAAATACCCTAACCAGTACGGGTTTGAACCGTTAGTTATTCTTTGAGTTGTGTTTTTCATTACTTATTTTCAAAAAGACTCCGTTATGCACATCAATCTCCGTAGCTCATTTAATAAATACACTCGGTATTGTTTGGTTGAGTAATTCGGAATTTTGCGAATTTATCAGGACCGTGTATGGTAATACAAGATCCTATCAATACACTAAAACAATAGCGTATGTCTTACTGATGAATAATATGCAATATTCAACGCTAGCTCAGCCGTAGGAAACATGATGTATCAATGACGGCCACTAAGTAACGAAAAAATGCCACCATTTCCCTATTAGAGGATTTAACTAAACCATTAGCAAGAGGCCTATGTACAGTCATTGAGAAAAAGTGTTCAGTTTACTTTATGTCTGTGACCGATTTCATCACCTTATTTTAGCTACGGTAAGTAGCTCTTCTAAGAGGAATGCACTCGAAAAATCAAACCATTGCTCCTTAGTGTTGGGTAGTGCCATAGCCTCTGTATCATGACCTTCTACTGTCTTGGTTTTGAGCTTTCTTGCCTAAGAATACACCCAGGCACACTATTCTATCTGTTTTCTTATTGCCTTTCCTCACTGGGCTATTTTTCCTGTTGGAACCCTTGAGCTTATAGCATCCTGCTTTTCCAATCAGAGTTGAAACTTTGCAAGTAATAATAATAATAATAATAATAATAATAATAATAATAATAATAATAATAATAATAATAATAATAATAATAATAATAATAATCAGTGTCTTAGTGACGCCCAAAAAATCGAAGATAGTTTCTCTCCCGACAAACTGTCCCTTCCGATAGTTTTCAGGATAACATGAAAAGTGTATTTACGTTTCTCCATTTATTATCTATTGCTGGCACGTAATTCGTATCACTTAGTGAACCTTCGTCACGACTACATTGGTTGAGTGACTGAGTGGTATACAACTGCACTTTAATATAAAAAATATGGTGGTAAAATTTTCGTACAAAAATATTTAGAAAGTCCGAAAGTAATGAAAAATTAGATAAATGACAACATTAGATACTTTAAATATAAATATGAAAATTTAGGATAAATTTTTAGATCCATAAAAAATGTTTCACAAAGCTTCACAGAATTTCATGACCGATCTCACATATCGACGTCGGTTCTTCAAGGATGTCATCTGAATTGTGTAAATTTTATACTTATGGCTAAAACGGGCATACCTTTGTTGAATTTACATCGGTAAAGATGGTGTACAGGAGTAAAATTATCATGCACTAACTTTTTATATAGATCCATACTAAGGGAAACCCCACAAAAGCTGGATAAATATGTCAAGTCATCTCTAACTAAAGATAAATATAGCTGCTTGTAAACAACAACAAAATCTAGTTTAGCCAAGAGACATATCAGCATGAAACATGTAAAGGAGTGGATTAAATCTTTCCATTCAGTGAGATATGACAAGACAATGGCTACTCAGACTTATAACATAAACAGTATTCCTTCATTGGACACAAGAGTTCTTAGTGAGCCCTAGATTGTAACATTAGTTGGTACTAAAAACCTTGCCCAATACGATCAAGAGTTCCATTGTGATAAGCTTGCTCGACATAAAAGCGTTTATATCCCTCTAAATCCTGGCTATATGAAATAAAATAAATATAATATGCACCGTTAAATAAGTAACAGATGGATAATACATTATATATATATATATATATATATATATATATATATATATATATATATATATATATATATGTATATATATATATATATACGTATATTTATATATATATATATATATATATATATATATATATATATATATATATATATATACATACATACATATATATATATATATATATATATATATATATATATATATATATATATATATGTATGTATGTTTATATATATATATATATATATATATATATATATATATATATATATATATATATATATATATATATGTATGTATGTTTATATATATATATATATATATATATATATATATATATATATATATATATATATATATATACATATATATATATATATATATATATATATATATATATATATATATATATATATATATATATATATATATATGTATATATATATATATATATATATATATATATAGAGAGAGAGAGAGAGAGAGAGAGAGAGAGAGAGAGAGAGAGAGAGAGAGAGAGAGAGAGAGAGAGAGAGAGAGAGAGAGAGAGAGAGAGAGAGAGATTTATTTATAGTGTTGCATACTTCTTTATGGTCATACCCGGCGTAATTTAGATTTAATTGCTTGAATACCCGAGTTACTGTGCATATGTAATTTTTATAAATTACATGATTAAATCCATGACCCAAGAGGTCAATGGAGAAGATAGGAGGAGTGGGAGAAACGTCAAGTCAGTCATAAACAGGATGCAAAAGCCAAACTTTTGCAATGTAACATTCTTCATGAAGAGTAAACACAATACAACCCTGAGAGAGAGTTGTGTCTCACCGGATCTAGATAGCTTCCTGTATTAATGTTGTCTTTACATATTTACATAAATGCTGAGATTACTAAGTATACGTTATCATCAGATATAATATTTCTGTTAGTTCTTGTCAACATCTCATACAGAATGATCATCAGACCAAACCGTCTATACTCCTGTGATGGAGCTGCTAATAAACTGTTTTAAAGTTAACTTACTTAGACTTATTCAGAAGAAGTAACCTGCAAGTCTAAAAATACATAGCACATTGAAGAGACATTTGATTGGAACCATAATGTGTGTTTATAACAGTACCACACCAACAATTGGTGGCATCGATTGAAACTATAAGAACCAGCTAATCAACTTTAATAACCAGAGAATCAAATATAAGAACCAGCAATTTAAACTGTAATACTTTGCATTTACAACAGTAATTAATCTAAAATTTTGACGAAGTATCTACGTCCACCGAAGAAATTAACACATTGAATATCAACTATAAATGTTATACAAACTGAGGAACTGGATCTTCAATCAACATCTTAAGAAAACGAATGACTGACATTCAACTTTTATTAAATATTTAAGAATCATATCCAGGAAGATCCACATTCAACATTACAACGGTAAATCGGACCAAAAACATTCACCCAAACAGCTAAACTCTCGCAAACTAGAGAGAGAGAGAGGAAATGACGACATCGCCCTTCGCCCATATAAACTCAAGCTAAGTACATTTCTTTATTCATTTCAGTTTAGACAGTGAAGTGTTGTTATCACGAGTCGATCGTCCATTATTGCTGGGGTGAGTTGTTTGCTAATCTTCATTTTTTTCTTTCATTAAAGGAAACTTTATTCAACTTCGAATTCTCATCTAGAATTTTTTTTTTCCTCTGTGCTAATTCCGTTTTCTTTCAGAAGTTTTCTGGAAATATCTTTATATTAGTATCATTATTTTGGGGGATTATGTTATAATCTTTATTGTATAGTGCTTATGCGTTTACGCAGTGGACGTCTGTAATCATAGAGATATTTTGATGGGATTGCAAGGAGTCGTAGAGATAGAAAAAAAAGTAAAGTAAACATGACGCCTCCTGTGAGTCCGAGTAACCCAACCCCCGGACCTAGTAACCCCATCCCCGCTCCAGTTGTAACACTAGTAAATGCACGTTCAGCTATCCTTCCTTTTCAAGGTCGGGTCAATGGGTTCTTACCTCAGAATGTCGAGTCATGGATTTCTCCAGTCAATGCTCACTTAAATGCAAAACAAATCATAGACCCATTTGTACAATTGCAAGAAGCTAAAACTTTTATAGACTTTTCTAAAGGCAATGCGAGTATGTACTTGAGGGGAGTTTCCTTTCAAGAAGCAGTTACATGGGATGATTTCAAAGTTAGGCTACGTACGATCTATGGGGGTGAGGAAGCCTTAGATGTAGTTTTAACATTAAGAAATACACTTAATCAAGCCACTTTGACTCGGTTTAATATCATAGAGAGAGCAGTTCTCATTGCCGATAGGCTAAACGAGTATCAAGATATTTTCGGTAATTCCAGTTGGGTTACTAGAGATAACATCTCCGTGAAAGATTTCTTACAATTAATGTATTTAACTTGTATGACACTTATGTTGCCAGAAGCTTTAGTGCGGTGTTTTGATAAAAAGTTAACGCCCGAAAGTACAGAATTAGATGTGTATAAACAGATAAAGAAACACATGTCTAAGTGTACTGATCTTGATCCCTTGTTTACTCAAGTTTTTGAAAAAAATGAAACTAAGCCACAACAGGTAAACGTAGTTAATAATAGTCAAGTTGCAGGAATGACGTGTTATAATTGCAAACGTCAAGGTCACTTGATCGCAGACTGCAGAACGCGATATTGTTCGTTACATAATAGTTCAACTCATTCATATAGTCGATGCTACTCGCGTAATCAACAACAGAATCCTAGAAATACACAGTCAATTCTACAGTAGTTCCCTATGTAAATAAAAAGAAAAATCCTCAGTTCAATAAGAAGAAACAGCCAAACGTCAAATCAATTCAAAATCAAAAGCAAACAAACAGTTCTTCAAATAACTCTGATCCTGGGCCGTCTAGCCAGAACTCGCAAGGTCAGACTAATTTTCAGAATGCGCAGAGCAAAGCAAATACCACATAATTAACTCCAATGGGGAAGAGAGTGATGTTGGGTCATTCAAATCAACATCAGTAGTATTAAATAATCCATTTAATGTTTTATCAGATCATTGTGAGGCAATAGATTTTCCTATGAAACACACGACCGAATCAAATAAATCAGTTCATGCTCCCGTAGATTTGCAACAAATTCACACAATAATAAGCCAAAATGAGTTACAACCAACATTATATGCTGTAAATTTAGAACACAGATCCTTTACATTATTTTTTTACTCTGAAAGTCCACGTAATATCATGGATTTGAGGACACATTATTTGTTGTTTTCGAACTTCCCTGTAGAGAAGTCCAGAGTAAGGCTCTCGGGTATAGGAAATAATGAATTAAATGTAATAGGCGTAACTCATGTTCAGTACAAGGTCTGTAAGCGCACGTTTGCCGATACCTTTGTTGTTGTACAAAACATTGATATGTATCCAGCTGTAATTATAGGATACCCGTCTATGGGCAATCAAAACATTATCTTAGCCCCTGCCAAGCACGGCGTGTATATCAAAGGAAAATTCTATAAGTCTTCTAATACCATAAAATCAGTTTTGGATAAAAAGGAGACGACAAATAAAACAGTGATGTACGTTGAAGAACCAATAACTTGTCTCATTAATAAAGAAATAATATACGCGACTCAACAGAATTCTCGTTCACCCATGATATCCTCTTGCACGCAATCTATCGAGCCAAACGTAACTTCGAATTTAATAATGCAAGTAAAGAAAGCGTTACCGGGATCTGAAATATTAATCCTTTCAAACACTTTGAAAACTAACGGATTGTCCGTCACACAAGCTATTTATACAGTAGGCTCACAACAACAATGTAATATTGAAGTCTGTAATCATTTAAATAACACTTTAGTAATTCACAAAAATACACATATCTTAGATGTAGAAGTTTATAAAGATCGTATTCATACCGTCGATGAAATCAGTCACGCTCAATCAGTTGCGGATGAATCCCTTTTGCAATCTATTAAAAATAAAATCAATAAAGACATTCAAGAAGTAGAAATTCAGCAGAAATTTTTTGGACTTTTAACTGAATATCATGATGTTTTTTCCACTACGGATGGATCCTTAGGAAAAACAGATGTTATCGAACATCCAATAAGGTTAAAGGGCAAGCAGAAAATTATCTATGTACCCTCGTACAGACTCCCTATGAAATTCCAGAATGATATAAATGATGAAGTAGGTAAAATGCTAGAAGAAGGAGTGATTAGGAAAGCGAACAGCCCCTATAATTTTCCATTAATAGTTGTACCGAAAAAAGATCGAACATGGCGTATCTGCCTAGATTTCCGTCGCCTAAACGAGGAAACGATCCCTGATCAATTCCCAGTGCCATGTACTGAAGATATTTTATCTTTGTTAGGTCAGAATAAATATTTTACCAGTTTGGACTCACTTAAAGGCTTTCACCAGATATCATTAGAAGAATATAGTATCCCATACACTGCCTTCAGCAGAGCCAGGGTACATTATGAGTTTTTACGTATGCCTTTTGGTTTACGTTGTGCTCCTATAACATTTACTAGAATGATTAACATAGTGTTTGAAGACTTGCTGGGGGATATATTGCATGCCTATATGGACGAGCTTGTAATCTTTTCCAATACCTTAGAAGAACATCTACGTAAATTAGAACTAGTACTACAGAGACTAAGACAACATAACTAAAGGGTAAAGATTAGTAAGTGTGAATTTTTCGAGACAGAATTAGTCTATTTAGGTTTTACGGTGTCTAGCCAATGTCTTAAAGTAGTCCACGATAAAGTGTCAGCTATCCGTAACTTTCCGATACCTATTAATGTCAAGGGAATACAACAATTTTTGGGGTGTAGTGGATATTAAAGGCGTTTTATACGCAATTATTC
Source organism: Palaemon carinicauda (assembly GCF_036898095.1). Lineage (NCBI taxonomy): Eukaryota > Metazoa > Arthropoda > Malacostraca > Decapoda > Palaemonidae > Palaemon > Palaemon carinicauda. The sequence goes on along the minus strand of NC_090732.1, from coordinate 50,906,904 downwards.
AATAATAGCCGCTCCCTTAACTGATCTTACGAAGAAGGGCGTAGATTTCATATGGTCTGAGCAGCATCAACAGGCGTTTAATATCTTTAAAGATGAACTGTGTAGTTCTCCTATCTTAAAATTTCCTGACTTCGGTAAGGAATTCTTCATTGCAACAGACGCCTCAGACTTAGGAGTAGGTGGGGTATTGCTTCAGCAATATGAAAAACAATTTTTCCCAATAGCTTTTTATTCACGAAAACTGAGAACTTCCGAAAGTAAGTATGCAGTAATAGACAAGGAAGGGGTACCTATTGTTAATTCACTAGTGCATTTCAAGTTCATAATATACGGTTATCCTGTCAAGGTTCTTACTGATCATAAACCCCTAACCGACTTCTTTAAAGGCTTTAATCACAGCCCCAAACAAACTCGGTGGCATTTGATCATCCAAGACTTTGGCGCGAGAATCGGGTATTTACCAGGTAAAGCAAATATCATTGCTGATGCATTATCACGCAACCCCGTGTCATCTTGTACGGAGCCTTTAGCTGAATTAATAGATATATCAACATCCATGCCTATTGTTAAAACTCTATGTGAACAGGAAGATCTGGGCTGGAGCGCTGAATTATTACAGACTGAGCAAAGAAAAGATCAGAAATTAGAAAAAATTATAAATGCTTTGGAACGAAATCGTAAGGAAAAGGAATATATAAAGTATACGCAGCAGAATTATATAATCAAAGACAATATTCTGTGTAGATCCGTGACAAGGAAAACCCGCAATACACCACATGTAACTAACGACCAGGTAGTAGTACCAATCTCACTTATATTCACTGTCCTAAATTGGTTGCATACAAATCCATTGCATGGACACCCGGGGTTCTCCATAATGTCACAGAAAGCCAAATCATTGTTTTATTGGCATACGATGCTTACAAATATAAAAAAACACATAGCTAATTGTCGCACTTGTCATGAAAACAAAGGGCACACAAAAACACCTGTCAGCCTAGGGGCTTATCCCGGGCCCAATCAACCCTTTGAAAGGATACATTTAGATTTATTAATAGGATTTTACTAGTCAGACAGAGGAAATAAGCACCTCTTAGTAATTGTTGATGCTTTGACTCGATATACAGAACTGATAGCGCTTAAAACTAAAACTGCGATTGAATGCGCTAGGAAGTTTTACGAGTGTTACATTTGTAAACACGGAATTCCACATATGATAATCTCAGACTCGGGTGGAGAATTTAATAATAATTTCCTTACCTCAATGTGTGAATTCCTTAGCATAAAGAAAATCAATACCATGATCTATCACCCAGATTCGAATGGGCTAGTGGAAAGAAGGAATAGGAAGATTTTAAACATATTAAGATTAACACTAGGGGGATCAGACCTCAACTGGGATATTGCAATACCTGCGGTAATAAGTACTCTGAATCACTCATATCATACATCAATTAAAATGTCGTCACACGAGGCATTGAATGGTACCCCAGTTAGAACGCCTTTCCATGTATTAACGTCTACAACTAATTTTTCAAATCCTTTAAAAGAATGTATAAGTGCAAGCAAAAGTCGTTTTGGTATCCTTTGAAAGAATTTAGAAGAATCACAAATCATAATGAAAATGAATCATGATAAAATAGTGAAGCCAACTGAAACATATACATTGGGTGATAATGTATACATACAGGTAAATGTACGTAAAGAACTCAATTATAAACTAACGCCTAAGTTTGAAGGCCCATTTAACATTTTGGAAACATTAACGGCCAATAGATTTAGAGTTCAAAACGTATCCTAACCCACTGATGAGAGAATTGTACCATTGGCTCACATAAGAAATTAAAATAAGAGAGAAGGAAGTGAGGATTTTTTTTTTATTTTTCATCTATGAAACTTATATATTAAATTTTTTTTCTTCTTAATACAGGAGTAATGACATATATTTTTCTCATTACAGGTTTCTAAGATGAAGTTTTTATTGTTAGGAGTGATGTTGTTCGCTCAGACATTTCTTTCGTGTGGGAAGAGCTCTAAAACTAAATGTATAGATTTTAAATATGGCACTATAGTAGAAAGAACAGAAGACGTATTTATTACTGCAAGTAATATAGTTATAGAAGTACGCATGCAAGCAATTTTTCTCCAAGAGAATGACGTCACTACCTTAAAGAGCGACATTTCAAGGTTTGCTGCTTCATTAAATGAAATGCATAAAAGACACTTTCCTTTTAATACAGAAAGTTTGCTTTCACCGACACTAAAAGTGGCAGAGATGCTATCCCACGACTTGCAAAATAAGACTTACGAGGCAGAATCTTTGGCTCGTGACCTTTTGATGTGAACAGTAAGACACACTAACCTTGAAAAACGTAACCCGTTTATTTTTGCTGCACTAAACATCTTTGGATATGTTGCAAGTTTAGGCTTAGGGATTTCAAATTGTCTTAAAATTAGTAATCAAAATAAGAAAATTGAGTTTTTAGCACATGAAAATGAATTAGTTTTATCAGAACTAAGGAATCAGTTAACTTCAATCAATCAAATTATAAGTTTGGTGAACGAACATTCTAGTAATATCAGTCAGATTATGGAAGTACAAGACTTGTTGGCAACGTTAACGTATTATAATTCAAAAATAGATCATATCCATAATAAAATTGCACATTTCATTGAGAAATCAAAAGACTATGTAGAAGCTATTACGTTAGCGACTAAAGGTGTTCTCTCACCGCATTTGTTGCCGATAAAAGACTTAACGTTAATTCTGGAGAACGGACGGAAGAAAATAGGTTATATTCCTTTGTTAGATGCACATAGGTTAG
>NC_090732.1:50884079-50899079 GCF_036898095.1 Palaemon carinicauda | reverse complement strand
AATAGGTTAGGTAACCTATCCGAGTTAATAAGTAAATTCTTAGTTGCACGAAAAAGGGAGTGGCGTGTAACCACAGCATATCCGATGTACGTAAACGAAGTTCAAAAGCACACGAGTGAAAGCACACATGTACAGCTGAGTAAAGATAGGTAAAAAGTCGTAGTTCGAAAATTGCCAAAACTCTAGGCAAGTGTTAGGCCTTTTGATGATCAATGGCCTAATGAAGTCTTTCAGTCAATCAAAGGGTTTTTGAGAGACTCTGAAGTAGCCACTTATGGCTGGTCAGAAAGAGAAAAGGCAATTCAGGTAATTAGATTGCTGAAAGATGCTCTGGAAATGGAGGTAATGTGTTGGTCACAAGACAGGTTAAGAAGTTGCATTGAAATAAAACAACATTTAATTGAGAAATACGCCTTACTCAATGTGAGAAAGGGGGACATGAAAAAAAAATTGCAAACCCAAAATTCGAAAGGGTGAATCAGTTCTCAGTTCTGCCACTCATATTTCTTGAGATTGTGATTCGTTTGCTCCACAGAGTGCTAATCTCCAAGTAGGTGATAAAAAAGCAATTGTCACAAAACATATTCGCAGATTAGTAAACCCGCATTTATGTGATTATGTGTTCGATGACAATCGCTCGTTAGCGGATGTAGTGATTCTAAACAGTCTAAACAGTTTGCCAGAAGAAAGAATGACGGAGAATAACTTCCCCAGTTCCGGAAAAGTGGCAGCCATGAGTCACTCACCAACCCCCAAAGTGGGAGAGGGGAGAACGTAGGCAGCAGCTGAGAAGAGTCTTCAGATGTCGGTAGTGCGGGGGAGAGGGGCACCAACGAGTGGTGTGTCCCACCCAAAGATACCCCAGCTTTTACACTTGTCAGGCCTATGCTCATCTATCTTGAGAGTACCAGGATCAGTCATGAAATTTTTTGAAGCTTTATGAAACATTATTTATGGATCTAAAAATTGATCCTAAATTTTCATATTTATATTCAAAATATCATATGTTGTCATTTATCAACTTTTTCATTACTTTCAGACTTTCCAAATATTTTTGTACGAAAATTTTCCACCATATTCTTTATATTAAAGCACAATTCTATCACTCAACCAATGTAATCGTGAAGAAGGTTCACGAAGTGACACGAATTATATGCCGACAATAAATAATAAATGGAGAAACGTAAATACACTTCGATTTTTTGGGCGTCACTAAGACATTGATTATTATTATTATTATTATTATTATTATTATTATTACTTGAAAAGTTTCAATTCTGATTGGAAAACCCGCATGCTATAAGCTCAAGGGTTCCAACTGGAAAAATAGCCCAGTGAGGAAACAAAATAAGAAAACAGATAGAATAGTGTGCCTGGGTGTATTCATAGGCAATAGAGCTCAAAGCCAATATACTGGAAGGCCATGGTACAGAGGCTATGGCACTACCATACATTAAAGAGCAATGGTTTGATTTTTTGAGTGCATTTCTCCTAGAAGAGCTATTTGCCGTAGCTAGAGCGTCTCTTTTACCCATACAAAGAGGAAATTAACCACTGAACAATTTAAGTGCAGTAGTTAACCCCTTAAGTGTAGAAAACGTTTTCGGTTATCTACGCGTTTTCAAATTTATGAGGAAAGAGGAGATTTTGTATAAAGAATATGCCAAACTATCCTGTGTTTGAGTATGCAAAGGAAAAATAAGACTTAATAAAAGTCAAAAGACTCATTAACTCTAGCAGTAGTATCTGAACACACACACACACACGCTAACACACAAACGCACACGCACACCAACACACACACACACACACATATATATATATATATATATATATATATATATATATATATATATATATATATATATATATATATATATATATATATATATATATATATATATATGAAGCTGGTTTACATGGAGGAAGATTATTTTATTCACGTATTTAATTTTTTCATTTAAGAAATGTATAGCCACCTCCTGAGATGAGTTCCACTCAAGTAGGATTAAGTAAATATATAGAAATTTCATAAGATAGTCGTCGTTGATTTTGTTGTGTTTTAATTCAGTTCTGTAAAACGGATTTCAAGCGAAGCGAAAAATCTATTTTTGGATGAGATGGCCATGTCGTCCTGATGGAAGGTTCCTTCAGTAGCATCCTAAGGGTATATATGACTACAGTAGATATTCCCAGAGAATTAAACTAAAGGTTTCACAGAATTCTAACTTCTGGCGCGAGTACCCATAAGCTTTCCCTTTAGGATATCGAATAATAACAGGGGACGAATGCTTGACAGGCCACATAGCTATATGCACCCCACATAGCATTTACGCTTCGAGGGGAGAGTGTGGCAAGTTATGGGAGGAGCTGTTACTAAGTTCTCCTCCTTGGTTACTGTTACGGTACTCGGCGACGTCATAACCAGTCGCCATGTTGGCCGCCATCTTGGTTGACATCACCGTTGCGCGCCATCCTCATTCCTTCTCGCATAGAGTTTATGACCAGGTGTTTTTCCCAGTTATTCGCTAAGTGATTCATCATGTCGCAATCTTCTGCCTCGCCTTCTTCTGGAAACTTGAGTACCATATTCTTGTAGTGTATAAATCAGCTCTAGCCATAAAGTAACGTCTTTTTTTCTTAAAATACCGTTTTTTGTGGCGAAGCTGTGCCTTGACTGGAGGCGTCATGACGCTGACGCTGTTGTTCACTTCGCATGCTTTATTTAGGTAGCCAGAACAACCTTCCGGGTCTTATAACTAATTATCATCATTAGTTATTCAGTTTTCATTGCTAGGAATTAGTTATATTATGCTGACAGTATTCAATTTCAGCGAGTGTAGGTAGCCGATTCGTATGCTAGATGGCTAGCCTAGCCCCTAGGCTCGGTAGCCTAGACGTTTTTGTTTACTTTCATGCATGATATAATAAGTGTTCCTAGTGTTAAGTTACGAAATGAAGATATTAGGCATTTATACATATAAGATTCAGTGATTGCACATATGCTTTTCGCCTTCTAGGAAGTATACAAGGGGTTTCGATGATCTTGGTAGTCGACTCCCTTGCCCCTAACCTAACGCTAGGGCTTTTGAATACTTTCTCCCCTCCCCAGTTACCTTACCCAAGGTAATCTCCTCCCTCTGATGTATCCTAGGCTACATCCTAGCCCTCCTTACCTTGAATCGTATTTGAGTGAGGTTAGGCTAGGATTTTCCTTCCCCGTTCTTAGCCATAGTACATGAGCTTTGAGTTTGGGACAGAACCTCAGAGTACCAGTCGTTCGCCCCCAGCTACCCGTTTTGGTGAATGAACTCTCCTTCCGGTCTCTGCTAGTCCACACCTGGTAGGGTTTCGACCCTTCCTTCCTGTGGTCTAGCAACTTGTCCTACACCTGCCTTCTCTGGGTTGGGGACTTGCTTCCCTAGCCTAGGTTAGGCAGGCCAAGGGATTCTGTTTCTTTATAGTTTAGGACAGTACATTAGTGCTGTGCCTTCTCTGTACTAACCTACCATAGGCTGGAGAATGAATTCTTCCTACACCTGGGATAGTGCTGGAACTGAAACAGAACCCCCCACCCCTGGAGTGTCGGTGAGGGCTACGCCTTCCCCTACACTCCCCCTCACGACCCTTGCCCCTCCCCCCTCTGTCCTTTAGTGTTGGCCTAGCTATCACACCTCTGTCCACCACGTGCCGGCGGGTTGTGGGTTCGGCTCAGTCCTTTCGTTAAGTAGTCCGAATTGCTACGCTTCCCGCATATAGTCGAACTATGGGATAGCATACAACAGGTCGGTCTGCCGGCGGAAGACCTCACTCTCTTAGAGTGTTCTTTGGTTCTCCCTTGGTCCGCCATCCGCAACTCTAGCCGGCTGCCGGCTCTGTTGCGGGTGGATGAAAGGTTGCCATCCTCTCCCTTTCATTTGGACACTCCTTCCGGAGGAAGACGAGGTTTGGGTAGTGAGCTACAGCCCTTCCCTCTCTCTTCCCCTATCCTTTCTCTCTACCTCATCAGTGCCAGTCCACTGCCGTCACTACCCTGCCAGCAACAGCAGTCAGCGTAACCCGGTATCCTCTCTGTCTCATTGATTGACGTCAGTGTTGGAATACCTTCGCCGGTTGCTTGCCGACTGGCGGGGGCCGCCGACTTGCCGGCAATCTGCCATCATCCTGAGGTTCGCCCTCTCTCTGCCACATAGACTGATGACAGGAAGGGGTTTCCCCTGGATGGAGATTAGCCACCGCCCGGTGTGCTTACGGCATGTCGTCATGCTGCCGGCACCATCTAATCATATTACACTCAGTGGACTGTCACCTCTTCCCTGCCGGCCTTGTACCGGCAGTGACTATTGTATAGCTATATACGATAGCCAGTACATCTATGGTATAGTACATACCCTAGGCTGAAAACTATGGTGTACTGTATAGTTGTGTAGTAAATTCTTCTAGCATACTCTGTGCATCCATGCACAGTCCCTTGCTGGGACTTATCTGAATAGGGAGGAATCATTTCTCTCCCTTTTCTTCTATGCTGAATGAACTCAGATCCCCCTCTCACCATGACTAATACCCTGGAGGATGTATAAGCTATGCTTTATCCAATGTGGATATTCCTTCTACCTCTGAATGCTCTTAAAGAGCCCCTAGAATTAGTTATGGTGTGGGGTCACGGCAATTGGCTGGGCGGGATGCACAAGTATGCGTCTTTTCTGCTTCTTTTCCAGCTTACCTATCCTAAGCTTACACTTGAAAAGGAATTTTATATTGTAAGTTTAAAAAACTTTAAGACTAATCTAAGATTACTTTGAGTCATTGTAAATGACTTCTGTAGACTCATGTCCCCCTTTCTTTTACAGGAGGAGTACATCCGGTGTGAGAGCGCCTTCTACAGCGTTCGGCGCCCGGACTTCTACGGCCACCTGGCGTGCCAAACCTATGCCAGCTGTTCCATCGCTCAAGGGAATCTACGGTATTGAGACCCACAGATTGCACTGTCTGCAAAGACCTGCTCCATGAGGCGTTCGAGGACCTCCCATCAGCAGAGGCCAGGGACATCACCCGAGAGAAACTACGCAGATTGGTGCGTGGTTTCCAGAAGAACGCCACAGGGCCCTATCTCCCAAACGAGAAGATGAGAGCTTTGCTCTTCCCAAAGGCATCTGCGGATGCTGTTATCCCCAAGTCTGAGATCCCCTGCATCCAGCTGACGGTTGAACCGGATGTATCGGACGCACTTCGAGACTTCCATCTTGACGAGGTGGAACGAATGTCAGAAGTGTCGCACACCACCGAAAGGACCCTGATGGCCAAGGGTCGAGAAGAGGAGGAGCATGTGGAGGCTCCTGACTCCGAGTGCGATGTCGCCCGCACCCCCTCTTTTACTTCCGTTGCTGTCTCGGAACCAATTACCTCTACCTCTTCCACTCTCACATCGGCGGTAGTGGACAACCAGGATAGCCTCCAGGCCCTGGTGGCGCTCCTGGACGAGAGGTTTCGTAAGAGAGACGAAGACCTTAAGAAGGAGATCCTCCGTCTGTCGAAACAGACGGCGAGGAAGATCAACGTTAAGGACCTTCCCCCTTGCTCAGTGACCAACCCATGGAGGTATGCGGAGCACATGCCAATCACGAGTGGACGAATTTTTGTCAACGATAAACTATGCGCCATTCCCCATGAAGAGGTGGAGTTTTGGCCTAGTTTTGAAGCATATCCGGACTGTTACATCCATCTCAACTCCGAGCCAGTTTCCAAGGAGGAAACCGAGCCTAAGGAGGTCATCGTCTTTGACCATGCAAAGGCTCAAGCTCTTCTGGCCGGCTGCCTTAAGAGCAAAGGCTACACCAACTCCAAGGTGCCGGCCCTAATCAAGAAACACCCATCCTTTCCTGCTCCAGCCACCCTGGTCTTTCCCTTCGCTGAAAAGTCCCTGCTGGCAGTGTTGAAGGCGGTGGTGGAAGGGAAACCCTGCCCTACATTTTAGGAATGTAGGCCCCTCTCTCTCGCCCTCCTTCCCGACAACAAGAACTGGAAAGACATCCAGTTAACTTTCTCTGTGGGAAAGTTGGAGGCTGACGTCGCAGGACGGCAGTTTAATGAGAACCTCTCAAAGCTCTCCGAATACCTTCTGCGTCGGGAGCTGGACACAGAAGAGAGGGTGGCTGCCTCCCATTCTCACCAAGTACAATTGGAGACGATGGCCGGGGACACTCGAACCCCAGGCTTCTACATGGTCTTGGTTAAGACCCATCTCGCCACCCTGACGAAGGATTTTTATAGCTTCATCAGGGCCTGGAGAGCCTGTAGAGAATTCGTGTTTGCGGATGCTACCGTCAAACACGAACCCCGGAAACTGATTTCCTCCAACATTTGAGGGAAAGATCTCTTCCCTAATGACCTCGTGAAAGAGATCGTTGACAGAACCGGAACCTTCTCAACAAGTGGGGCATGTCAAAGAAGAGGAAATCTTCTCAACATGAGAGCCCCCAATCTAAGAAGAAATCGAACAAACCTAGACCCCAGCAGCGGCAGGCTAAGCTCCAGTTTCCGGTACCCGCTACTCCCCAGTTGGTGGCTCAGCCCCAACAGACCTTTCAGCTGGTCCCTCAGCCGGTGGTGGCTCAGTCACCAGTCTTCACGCCTGCCTAAGAAAGGCAGTCAACTACCTTTCGTCCCAAAGGTAGAGGGTCCGGCAGAGACTCCTCTTGATGTCCATCCAGAGGGAGAGGAGGAAGGGGAGCAGGCGGCCGAGGTGGTAAACCCTCGGGAAACCAGAAGCAATAAGATGCTTCCGGTGGGAGGAAGACTCCGCCTCTTCCAGGATCTTTGGACATTTGATTCCTTGTGCTCACAGCATCATCAAGAATGGACTAGGGTGGAACTGGGTAACACCACCTCCAACCTTCCACCAATTTTTCAAACACTCCATCCCCGTCCTGGAAGAATACATCCAAGAACTCTTGAACAAGAAGGTGATCAAGAGGGTAAGGTCCACAAGGTTCCAGGGAAGACTATTTTGTGTTCCCAAAAAGGACTCCGACAAACTCAGAGTCATTCTGGACTTGTCCCCTCTCATCAAGTTCATAGTGAACAACAAATTCAAGATACTAACTCTTCAGCACATAGGAGCCCTACTGCCTCAAAAGGCATACACAGTCTCAATAGACTTGTTGGACGCCTACTGGCACATTACAATGAATCGCCAGGCCTCCTCCTACCTAGGATCCAGGCTTAAAAGAAGGCAGTACGCTTTCACAGCCATGCCCTTCGTACTCAACATAGCTCCAATGATCTTCATGAAGCTCGCAGAAACGATCGTCCAACAGCTACGCCTACAAGGCGTCCAGGTGATGGCTTACCTGGACGATTGGCTGGTATGGGCAGTATTCTCAGAAGAATGCTTGCAATCTTCCAGAAAGGTGACCCAATTCCTGGAACATCTGGGTTTCAGGATCAACACCAAAAACTCTCGACTTTCTCCAGCTTAGAAGTTTCCATGGCTAAGAATCCATTGGAACCTTCTGTCACACCATCTTTCCATCCCTCTGAAGAAAAGGAAGGAAATAGCGGGATCTGTCAAGAGACTCCTAAAATCCAACCGGATTTCAAGACGACAACAGGAACAGGTGCTCGGCTCCCTTCAGTTCGCTTCAGTGACAGACCCAGTGCTACGAGCACAGCTAAAGGATGCATCGGGAGTCTGGAGAAGATACGCATCCATCGCTCGAAGAGATTATTATTATTATTATTATTACTATCCAAGCTACAACCCTAGTTGGAAAAGCAAGATGCTATAAGCCCAGGGGCTCCAACAGGGAAAAATAGCCCAGTGAGGAAAGGAAATAAGGAAATAAATAAATTAAGAGAACAAATTAACAATAAAGCATTCTAAAAACAGTAACAACGTCAAAACAGACATGTCATATATAAACTATTAACAACATCAAAAACAAATATGTCATAAATAAACTATAAAAAGACTCATGTCCGCCTGGTCAACAAAAAAGCATTTGCTCCAACTTTGAACTTTTGAAGTTCTACTGATTCAACCACCCGATTAGGAAGATCATTCCACAACTTGGTAACAGCTGGAATAAAACTTCTGGAGTACTGCGTAGTATTGAGCCTCGTGATGGAGAAGGCCTGGCTATTAGAATTAACTGCCTGCCTAGTATTACGAACAGGATAGAATTGACCAGGGAGATCTGAATGTAAAGGATGGTCAGAGTTATGAAAAATCTTATGCAACATGCATAATGAACTAATTAAACGATGGTGCCAGAGATTAATATCTAGATCAGGAATAAGAAATTTAATAGACCGTAAGTTTCTGTCCAACAAATTAAGATGAGAATCAGCAGCTGAAGACCAAACAGGAGAACAATACTCAAAACAAGGTAGAATGAAAGAATTAAAACACTTCTTCAGAATAGATTGATCACCGAAAATCTTGAAAGACTTTCTCAATAAGCCTATTTTTTGTGCAATTGAAGAAGACAGAGACCTTATATGTTTCTCAAAAGTAAATTTACTGTCGAGAATCACACCTAAAATTTTGAAAGAGTCATACATATTTAAAGAAACATTATCAATACTGAGATCCGGATGTTGGGGAGCCACCGTCCTTGATCTACTTACAATCATACTTTGAGTTTTGTTAGGATTCAACTTCATACCCCATAATTTGCACCATACACTAATTCTAGCTAAATCTCTATTAAGGGATTCACCAACCCCAGATCTACATTCAGGGGATGGAATTGATGCAAAGAGAGTAGCATCATCAGCATATGCAACAAGGTTGTTTTCTAGGCCAAACCACATGTCATGTGTATATAGTATGAAAAGTAATGGGCCAAGAACACTACCCTGTGGAACACCGGATATCACGTTCCTATAATCACTATGGTGCCCATCAACAACAACTCTTTGAGATCTATTACTTAAAAAATTAATAATAATGCTAAGAAACAACCCACCCACTCCCAACTGTTTCAGTTTGAAAACAAGGGCCTCATGATTAACACGGTCAAAGGCAGCACTAAAATCAAGGCCAATCATACGAACTTCCCGACCACAATCAAGGGATTTCTGTACAGCATTGGAGATTGTAAGAAGGGCATCACATGCTCCAAGGCCTTTACGAAAACCAAATTGCAAACTAGGGAGTAGATGATTACCTTCAGCAAACCTATTAAGACGTTTTGCCAGAAGACGTTCAAAAACTTTAGATAATATGGGAGTTATGGAAATTGGGCGGTAATCAGTGGGACTTGAGCTACCACAAACACATTTACATAGAGGAGTAACATTACCAATTCTCCAACTAGTGCTAAAAGCTCCTCTTCTTGCTAACTTGCGCAAAATAACAGATAACTTTGGAGCTAAGAAATCTGCTGTCTTTATAAAAAACAAAGGAAAAATACCATTTGGGTCTACACCTCCATAAGCATCAAGGTCCATCAACAGAGCTTTAATCTCACGAGATCGAAAAGCTAAACTAGTTAGTTTAGCCTCAGGAAAACAGGAAAGAGGAAGTTCAAGTTTTTCATTACTCTGTTTACTGTCAAAAACATCAGCCAAAAGGGTTGCCTTTTCCTTTGGACAGTGAGTGACTGAGCCATCTGGTTTAAGTAAAGGAGGAACTGTTGCATCTACACCAAAGAGTGCAGATTTAAGGGTAGACCACCATTTATGTTCCTGAGTTGTACCAGAAAGTGTTTCTTTTATAGTTAAATTGTACTCCTTTTCAGTTGAGGCATAAACTCTATGAGCAAAAGCTCGAAGCTGAGTATAGTTGTTCCAGGTCAAATCTGATCTGTTCCCCTTCCAAAGATGATAGGCCTCCTGTTTCTCCAAATAAGCACGTCTGCAATCATCATTGAACCACGGTTTGTCCTTCACTCGGTACCTTAGCACACGAGAAGGGATACGCCTATCAATTATGTTGACTAGATTCTCATTCAAAGGGACAACAGGATCTACACTATTATATAATTGTGACCAATTCAAGCACAAAAGATCATGTAAAATCCCATTCCAGTCTGCTTGGGATTTCATATAAATTTTACAAGAATATGATATATCAGGGACAGGCTGCTCAGTCTTCACTAATAATGAAATCAAGGCATGATCAGATGTCCCGACTGGAGAACCAACCTTACTAGTTATAACGCCAGGGGAGTCAGTGTATACGAGGTCCAAGCAATTACCAGACCTGTGAGTAGCTTCATTTATGATTTGCTCACAGCCTGATTCAGAGGCAAAGTCTAAAGCTCTTAAGCCATGGCGATCGGTAGGAGAGATAGAACTTAACCACTCCCTATGGTGAGCATTAAAATCACCAACAAAGACAAAAGAAGCCTTTCTATCATCTTCTTGTATCTTAGCCATAATGGTAAGAAGACAATCGAAGATAGAATCATCTAAGTCTGGATTCCGGTAGATCGAACACAAATAAAAGTTGTTATGCCTGCCACAAACTTTTATTACCTGGATCTCATGACATCCACATTGATAGCAGGACTTATGAGAAGCAGGGTACTCGGTCCTAATATACACCGCCATTCCCCTGGCCCTAGGGATGGCATCACGTTTCAACATTATTGGTTTCTTAAAACCAGTTATAAGGAGCTCAGATGAGTGCCTCATATTAGAAACCAAAGTTTCTGAGCACAAAAGAATATCATACTGTCTGGACGCAACTGTAAGGTCTTGGATATTTGCATGAAGACCACGAATATTGCAATACAGAAGACGACATTGACGAAATCTAGGACGTACTGGTCCCGGATTTCGCTCAATGTCTCCAGACAGCATAAGAATTAATAGAAATAAAAAAAAGACAGCATACTTAAAAACTAGATTAACAAGAATTATAACAAAAACAATACGTACAGAATTAAAAACAAAGTGATTGATGATACCCATAGACTATAGTAAAAAGTCGGAAAAACTGGTCAACATGGAGGAGCCGATACACCATGCAAGGCTAAATACCCTCCAGGATAGCCACTTCAACTGAAGGGAGGACAGTAAGGATGGTTTTGAGAAGAAAAATAATCAGAAAAAGGAAAAGACAACCTCTTGATAAACCACCCCGCATCCATGGCCCTTCTATTAAGCCTGCCCAACACACCATTTCAAAAAAACAAGAGGAAGAAAAAAAAATAAGATAGAACAGTGTGCCTGAGTGTACCCTCAAGCAAGAGAACTCCAACCCAAGACAGTGGAAGACCATGGTACAGAGGCTATGGCACTACCCAAGACTAGAGAACAGTGGTTTAATTTTGGAGTGTCCTTCTCCTAGAAGAGCTGCTTACCACAGCTAAAGAGTCTCTTCTACCCTTACCAAGAGGAAAGTACACTGAACAAATTGCAGTACAGTAATTAACCCCTTGGGTGAAGATGTGTTAAGTATCTCATTGTTGTCAGATGTATGAGGAAAGACGAGAATATGTAAAGAATAGGCCAAACTATTCTGTGTAAGTGTAGGCAAAGAAAAAATAAGCCTTGACCAGAGAGAGGGATCCAATGCATTACTGTCTGGCCAGTCAAAGGATCCAATACCTCTCTAGTGGTAGTATCCCAACGGGCGGCTGGTGCCCTCTACCAACCAGGCTTCGCTTACTCCTAAAGCCATGGTCGGAGGCAAAGAACCTGAGAAGATCAGTTCCCCTTCAACCACCGCCTCCGTCGGTCGTTATCTACACGGATGCATCGCTAGAAGGATAGGGGGTCACTTCCATCAATGACAAGTTCATGGAACATGGTCTCCCCTATTCAAGACGTTCCACATCAACATCTTGGAGGCCATGGTGGTCCTTCTTACTCTGAAGAGGCTGTCTCCACGTCCCTCAACCCACATCCGTCTAACTCTGGAAAGCGCAGTTGTGGTCAGATGTCTCAACCGTCAGGGCTCATGATCGCCCCAACTCAACCAAGTGTTACTGCCCATCTTCCGCCTAGCGGACAAGAAAAGATGTCACCTTTCAGCAGTTCACCTACAAGGATTTCGCAACGTGACGGTGGATGCTCTATCGAGGACAACGCCGATAGAGTGGGAATGGTCCCTAGATGCAGACTCATTCTCCTTCATCTCTCTACAAGTCCCAGAACTGCAGATCGACCTCTTCGCGACGAGCGACAACAAACAACTTCTTTCCCTGGTTGAATGAAGACAGTACCGATCCAGAACCAGGGAAAGAAGAGCAGAGCAGAATGAAAACAAACAATTTCCTCGTTACATGGCCCCATACGAGGACCCCAGAGCGGAAGCGGTGGACGCCATGTCCCTGGATTGGAACAGATGGTCCAAGATTTACCTGTTCCCTCCACACAATCTTCTGCTGAAAGTCCTCACCAAGCTGAGAACCTTCCAAGGAACAGCAGCCCTAGTGGCACCCAACTGGCCCCGGAGCAACTGGTTCCCTCTAATCCTGGAATTACAACCCAAGCTAATTCCCCTGCCGGATCCAGTTCTCTCCCAGCAAGTTCAGAAGTCGACTGTCCTCGCCTCATCAAGGAAAACCGGAGACCTTCATCTCATGATTTTCTCTCCCTAGCCGTAAAGAAGAGGTTTGGGATCTCAAAGAAAACTTTGGACTTCTTAGAGGAATACAAAACAAAATCTACCAGAAGGCAATACGAGTCATCCTGGAAGAAATGGTTGTCCTTCATCAAGGCTAAAAATCCTACAGAAATCTCTATAGACTTTTTTCTGTCCTTCTTTATTCACCTTCATGGACAAGGCTTGGCAGCCAACACGATTTCCACCTGCAAATCGGCCTTGAAGAGACCACTACTTTATGCCTTCCAGATAGACCTGTCCGACGACATCTTTAACAAGCTGCCAAAGGCATGTGCTAGACTCTGCCCTGCACCTCCACTGAGACCCATCTCCTGGTCTCTTGACAAGGTGCTCCATTTTGCCTCAAGTTTGGACAATGAGTCTTGCCCTCTGAAAGATTTGACTCAAAAAGGGATTTTCCTTGTTGCTCTCGCCTCGCAAGCCCGAGTCAGTGAAATTGTGGCTTTGTGAAAAGAGGAGGGCCAGATACAGTTCGCTGAAACAAGCGAGCTTACCCTCTTTCCTGACCCAACGTTTCTCGCCAAGAATGAGCTTTCCACCAAAAGGTGGGGCCCCTGGAGAATCTTCCCTCTGAAGGAAGATGTCGCTCTATGCCCAGTGGAGAGTCTAAAGGTCTATCTTCTAAGAACTTCAGACTTTGGCGGAGGACAGCTCTTTAAAGGAGAAACATTGGGGTCTGATTTGTCACTCAAACAACTAAGGGCGAAGATCACCTACTTTATTCGCAGAGCGGATCCTGACAGTACACCCGCAGGTCATGATCCCAGGAAAGTTGCCTCTTCCCTGAACTTTTTCCAGTCAATAGATTTCGAGAGTCTTCGCTCTTTCACGGGCTGGAAATCCTCAAGAGTGTTTTTCAAACACTACGCGAAGCAGGTGCACGAGCTTAAGCGTTATGTGGTAGCAGCAGGTAGTGTGCTAAAACCTGCTGTTTAGTGCTGTGTAGAACAGTAAGTTATTCGGGACTCTAACTCCATGGGTGCCTGTGTTGACCCTAGTGCGAAACATAGTGATTTTAAGTGCCACCTTGTGACACTAAGGACTGTTCTTCTACAAAGGTGAAGTAACATAGACAGAAACACGTGTGCCACATGTTTTTAACATGAAGTGTATATAAGACTTTCTAGAAAAACTTTATAGTTCTTCTGCAACTTATGTGTGTAATGGCAAGTTTTCCTTTTCAGATTCCACACCCACTTCTTTTGATGTCTTTAGTCTATGTTTTTAATTGCATTCCATTATGAAATTTGCTTATTTCATGCTAATTCTTATTTTACTGAATAAAATAGAATTTTAATACTCTGTGCGTCTCATTTCGCCCTCACTCATGAAATAAAAACACTGTTAGAGGATTTTTATTACCTCATTATTTGAATAGTATTATGAACAATGTTATAATATTGTTTCTTCTTGATGCAAACTCATCTAGACCAAGGTAATTTGTTCCAACACGTTGTACTTACCTTCTTCGATCTGACCCTGGGACTGGCAGGTATCTCCGACACTAGGTGAGTTCCTTTATCAAGTAACTTCGAGATGTTCCTTACGTCCAAATAGGACTTTCCTGACAGGGAGGCAGGAAGCGGTAACATGGTATATGCTTATCTGAAGTGACATGTAACGGAAATGTCACAGGTCTCTGTAGTCATCACACCAAAGGAATATTGTTTAGAAGTCGAAGGCACTACAAAAGGGAAAAATCCACGATACATTAATTCTCTGGTACACTTCCACCAGGACAACATTGCTTTGGCCCAAAAAACAGATTTTGAGCGAAGCGAAAAATCTATTTTTGGGTGAGATAGCCATGTCGTCCTGATGGACCTGCCCTTGTTCTCTATTCCGGCCTTGGCAGGCCCCTCCCAATCTTATTGTATCATGGAGGCTGGCATAAAAGCCGTAAGGAATGAGGATGGCGCGCACCTGTGACGTCAACCAAGATGGCGGCCAACATGGCGACCAGTTATGACGTCGCCGAGTACCGTAACAGTGACGAAGGAGGAGAACTTAGTAACGGCTCCTCCCATAACTTGCCACACTTCCCCTTGAAGCGTAAACGCTATGTGGGGTGCAGATAGCTATGTGGCGTGTCAAGCATACATCCCCTGTTATTATACGATATCCTAAAGGGAAACCTTATGGGTACTCGTGCCAGAAGTTAGAATTCTGTGAAACCTTTAGTTTAATTCTCTGGGAATATCTACTGTAGTCATATATACCCTTTGGAAGCTACTGAAGGACCCTTCCATCAGGACGACATGGCTTGAGCCCAAAAATGTAGATTTACATTATTTTAAAGAATTAAATTTTTATTTGACGTATTTTTGTTACGAAGTGTTATGTAAATCTGTTGAAAGGTATGCTGTATGACACACACGCTAGGGATTGCATCATGTTTCCAAGTGGTTGGAAGTTGCATA
>NC_090732.1:50871579-50879079 GCF_036898095.1 Palaemon carinicauda | reverse complement strand
GAAAAAATTGTTTTAAAAAGCTTTATTTAGAATTAAAACAGTCTGGTATTGAAGTTCCTGACGATGTTATTGCTTTTTTTTGTTAAGATATCTGTATATTTTCGAATGCGATATCTTAATAATTTGATAAAGTATAAAAAACCTCAAGGACAACCATGCATGGAGGCCCTAAGAAAAAAAAATGAAAGTTGTAACTTAGTAAAATATTTTCCAAAGGTAAAATGTTGTTTTATTTACATTGACTGTGTGATAGAACTACGTTCTTAATGGGCCTCGCCAACACTAAACCCCTTCAGATGACTTAGGTGCGCAGAAGAAGCTTAAAATCGGTACGCTGTCTGGCTGACCTGGTATATCTGGACCGTGAGGCTATCGGGATTTCAATCTTTGTCTAACGACCGGGTGATTATAGAGCAGGTTTCTTTCATCATTCTCTTGTTTATATTTTTGGATAATTAAACAGGCTATTTGGCGGATAGGATGTTTGGTAATGCAATCTGTAAAGTACTGGAAGGGGTATTGGTCTTAAGGATAAAAAGATTATGCGACATCATTGATTGAATTCGGTGACAACTCTATGAGAATGACATGACCTGATGAACAGATTTCAACATTGGAATAGATGAGTGCCAGAAATGTTATTGTATCTATGTAAGCGACTGCAGGCCTGTAACCAAAGTGAAGTGAAATATTGTTCAATAAAAATCTATAACATTATGTATGTCTGATATTGACTAAGATTCATAAATCATTGAAGTATTTAAATCATGCCCATTTATTGGCTTATGTTATTTACCACTCAATACGTAGTCTAGATCACCAGCACTATCTCTTCGCGGACTTACTGCATCCTCTCTCTTTATAAAAGCAATTCCTCTCCCGAAATTAAATTAGACATTACATTTCTAGGGTCTCAAAACTAATATATAAACTTTGTTCATACTTCCTTTAGTTTGCTAGTCCTAGAGAAAAGTCAATTCATATTGAATGTATCTTTCGATGTACAGAAATTAACTTTAAAACTAATATAATAGTAACTTTTCGTTGTAAGTAGAGATTCAGAGAAGAGCTACCTGATACAATTCATAATTGAACTTTAATTTTTTCCTCTTTCATCTTAGAAAGGGAAGATAGGTGAGAATGGACCACATCCCTTTCATCGCCTTGCTTTCTGTGTTGGGTCCATCAAGTGGTTATCCTCCTTACGATACTATTGCTACAAGTCTCTTTCAGGAAGCAAATGTAACTTGATAAAACCTCAGAGATCCAATACCCACACTCTTGGTAGGTAAGAGACTGTCCTTGAAGAATCAAACTATATCCTGTAACAATTAAATCTTCCTTGTTTCAGTTATTACCTACTGATAGATACACACTTATGCCTCTAAATTCCTATATCAAGAATTAGAAAAGCAGGACAATATTATCTGCAATTATTTTGATACATGAGAGGGAAAAAAAAACATTATGGAACTCTTAATGTTATTTACATCGTGTTTTTATGTGAAAATTTATCGTTGTTTCTCTCTTTCGATATTTAATGAATATTATTATTATTATTATTGTTATTATTATTATTATTATATATATATATATATATATATATGAATATATATATATATATATATATATATATATATATATATATATATATATATATATATATGTTAGTGTGCGAATGTTATACGTACACATTTTGGCTCCATTCTCATGTCTCTTCAATGTGATATAGAAATATTAGACTTGTAGGTTCTTCTTAGAATAAGTCAAAGTTTTAGGTTAACTTTAAACAATTTATTGATAGCTCCATCACTGGAGTATGGATGGTTTGGTCGGATGACCATTGCGTATGAAAAGATGAATAAAACTGCTTTGCAATAATCTCGCGTCGATAACGTAACTTTAGCTATCTCAGCGTTTCATATAAATACAAAGGGAAATGATCACATAGCCTTATGGCCGGAAGTCAGGTGATTCCGGTAGGGACCAATAGGTCAACTGTTTCTCACGGGACCCGTTGTGACATGTTTACAAGACATACATGAATGTTTACTCATGTAATGCTTTCCAAGCATTACTTTAGCATGGTCTATTTTCACATCCTGTTATGGCTGCTGTCACACTCCTAACTCTCCAATGATCCCTTGGGTCATGGGTTTATAAATATATACATTACATTAGCTTGGATAGCTACCATTCAAGCATTGAACATTAAAAGTTACGTTAAAATATGTTTCCTAGGAGTGTGACTGGATATATATTTTAGTCATAGCCATAAACAAGTGATTAAGGAAGAACATGCAAAAAAATGTATGTAAAAAAAAAAAAAACATATACCTAACTCGCATAGTCATCAACAAAGAAAAATGCAATGAAAATACAGATCCATGTATGCTATATGTGGCATAATGCTAGCAAATGATTATGAGGTACCACAAAAAAAAATTGAACATGTACATATGAATTGGTAACTTGTAAAGAATAGTTGTTAATTTTGTTAAAGATAGAGATATATTATAATTGATATTATTATTAATAACTGATTAAGAATATTTGTTACCTTGGTGAAGATATAAATATATCAAATTGATATGATTGTGCACAAGATATAGATTCCTCGTATGTGTATGCACCATGGTTTAATATATATATATATATATATATATATATATATATATATATATATATATATATATATATATATATATATATATATATATATATATATATATATATATAAAGAGCTTAGATATTTTATTAGGTGCCCAAAAGATACGTTTTTAATATATAAGGTTACAATATTTTTTTAGGTGCCCAAAAGATACCTTTTAACTGTTTATATATAAAATACAAATGCATTATCCTGGAGTCTTTTCAACTACATATTACCAGTGTGCTGATCGCTTCTCACACACTTCTCAATTCCAGGCAATTTTACCCCCACAGTCAAGTGAAATGCAATAGGAGTGTTGTCTGGACGTGGCAAAACGTTCCTCTGGAGCTCCACCTGTTTTTGCCTCAATCTACGCCAAGCAAGGATGTTAATGAATCACCACCGTAACACTGATTGATGCCAGCGACATGTAGAAAAGAAGATTCCCCCCTACATAAGTCGGTGACGGGTGGTCCATCTCGGCTAGTTGCATCAACCGATTAGCCACTCGTGCATTGTATGGGAGAGGTAAGGATGGGATTGTAGTAGTTCACGTGAAATTCACAAAGTAGGCCCGTTCCCTGATGATAGTGTTAATTCCTTGGACCGTGTAGTTCGTGGACGTCCCGATGCAACCGTCAGCTGCATTGAAGACCTTGGAGTGGGTCATGGATCCGTCTGGGCATGATACATTGAAGCCGGCCTTGTCGTATCGCATCCACGAGCCGTTGTTCAATCTGTAATTGAACTTATTATCGTCAAAAGGATAAAGTTTTTTCAGACAATCTTCATGTGTATGGGAGAGAGAACCGTTTAGCACTATACCTAACTTGCATGAATCCATTGATATATGATGGAATTCAAAGGAGACAGATGTACATACTTTATTATTCATTGCTTCTGAACAGTGAGTTAATTTATCTAAGTCTCTAATGACCGTATATGTTTCCTTATCAGGGGTAATCAATGTGTCCTGTCAAACTGGATATTACTGGACTTGAGGTATTCGACATGAAAGTTGGGAATGGTGATATTTTGTATACTTGCCAGGCATCAGAAGAATCAAAGGGAATTGTAATCATGATCCTGTAATTTTCAATGTTTACTGATATTAAGCTATGATAAAATTCTGTCGTATGAACGTTTAACAAAGGAACATAACCCATTTTCTTCCGTCCGTTCTCCAAAATTAATGTTAGGTCTTTAATAGGCAAAAGCTGTGATAAAACACCCTTAGTTGCTAATGTAATAGCTTCCACATAGTCTTTTGATTTCTCAATAAAATATGAAATTTTAGTATGGATATGATCTATTTTTTAATTATAATAGGTTAACGTTGCCAGCAAGATTTTTACTTCCATAATCTGACTGATATTACTAGAATGTTCGTTCAGGAAACTCATTATTTGATTAATTGATGTTAATTGATTCCTCAGTTCTGATAAAACTAGTTCGTTTTCATGTTCTAAAAATTCAATTTTCTTATTTTGATTACTGATTTTAAGATGATTTGAAATTCCTAAGCCTAAACTTGCAACAGATCCAAAGATGTTTAGTGCAGCAAAAATATACGGGTTACGTCTTTCAAGGTTATTGTGTTGCACAGTCCACATCAGTAGGTCGCGAGCCAGAGCTTCTGCCTCATCAGTTTTATTTTGCAAGTCGTATGATAACATTTCTGCAACGCTTAATGATAGAGCAAGCGAACTCTCTGTATTAAAAGGAAAATGACGTTGATGCATTTCATTTAATGAGGCAGCGAACCTTGACAGGTCACTCTTTATGTTAGTGACGTCATCCTCTCGGAGGAAAATCGTTTGAATATCTACTTCTATAACTATACCTCTTGCTGTAATGAAAACGTCTTCTGTTCTCTCTACAATAGTGCCATATTTAAAATATAATTTTAGTTTTAGGGCTCTTCCTACACGAAAAAAATGTCTGAACGAACAATATCACTCCTAGCAATAAAAACTTCATTTTGGAAACCTGCAATAAGAAAAATATATGTAATTACTTCTGTTGTAAGAAAAAAAAAATTTTACAATCAAATATCATACAAGTTTCATAGATACAAAAATTTCCTTCACTTCCTTCTCCCTTTTTTTAATTTCTTATGTGAGCCAATGGTACAATTCTCTCATCAGTGGGTTGGGATATGTTTTGAACTCTAAATCTATTGGCTGTTAATGTTTCTAAAATGTTAAACGGGCCTTCAAACTTAGGTGTCAGTTTGTAATTGAGTCCTTTGCGTACGTATACTTGTATGTATACCTTATCACCCACGGTATATGTTTTAGTTGGCTTCGCTATTTTATCATGATTCCTT
Source organism: Palaemon carinicauda (assembly GCF_036898095.1). Classification (NCBI taxonomy): domain Eukaryota; kingdom Metazoa; phylum Arthropoda; class Malacostraca; order Decapoda; family Palaemonidae; genus Palaemon; species Palaemon carinicauda. The sequence goes on along the minus strand of NC_090732.1, from coordinate 50,874,097 downwards.
TTCATTATGATTTGTGATTCTTCTAGATTCTTTCGAAGGATATTATAACGACTTTTGCTTGCACTCATAACATCCTTTAGAGGATTTGTTAAATTAGTTGTAGGCATTAATACATGGAAAGGCGTTCTAGCTGGGGTACCGTACAGTGCCTCGTGCGGCGACATTTTAATAGATACATGATATGAATGATTCAGAGTACTTAGTACCGCAGGTATGGCAATATCCCAGTTGGGGTCTGATCCCCCTAGTGTAACTCTTAATATGTTTAAAACCTTCCTATTCGCTCTTTCCACTAGCCCATTCGACTCTGGGTGATAGATCATGGTATTGATTTTCTTTATGCTAAGGAATTCACACGTGTTGAGGAAATGATTATTGAATTCTCCACCCAAGTCAGAGATTATCATGTGTGGAATTCCATGTTTACAAATGTAGCACTCGTAAAACTTCCTAGCGCATTCGATCGCGGTTTTAGTTTTAAGAGCTATCAGTTCTGTATATCGAGACAAATCATCTATAATTACGAAGAGGTGCTTATTTCCCCTGTCTGACTCGTAAAACCCTGTTAATAAATCTAAGTGTACTCTTTCAAAGGGTTGATTGGGCACGGGATAAACCCCTAGGCTGACAGGTGTCTTCGTGTGCCCTTTGTTTTCCTGACAAGTGCGACAATTAGCTATGTGTTTTTTTATATTTGTAAGCATCGTATGCCAATAAAATAAAGATTTGGCTTTCTGTGACATTATGGAGAACCCCGGGTGGCCATGCAATGGATTTGCAAGCAATCAATTTAGGACATTAGGTATAAGTGAGATTGATACCACTACCTGGTCGTTAGTCACCTGTGGTGTATTGTGGGTTTTCCTTGTCACGGGTCTACACAGAATATTATCTTTGATTATATAATTCTGCTGCGTATACTTTATATATTCCTTTTCCTTAGGATTTCCGTTCAAAGCATTTATGATTTTTTCTAATTGCTGATCTTTTCTTTGTTCAGTCTGTATTAGTTCAGCACTCCAGCCCAGAACTTCCTGTTCAGATACAGTTTTAACAATAGGCATGGATGTTGATATATCTATTAATTCAGCTAATGGTTCCATACAAGATGACACGGGGTTGCGTGATAATGCGTCAGCAATGATATTTGCTTTCCCAGGTAAATACCTTATCCTTGCGCCAAAGTCTTGGATGATCAAATGCCACCGAATTACTTAAAATATCCTGATATTCATTCAGCCGGTCGGCAATGAGAGCCGCCCGTTCTATAACATTAAACTGAATCATAGAGGCTTGATTAAGTGTATTTCTTAATGTCAAAACTACATATAAAGCTTCCTCACCACAATATATTGCATGTAGCCTAACTTTGAAATCGTCCCATGTAACTGCCTCTTGGAAAGAGACTCCTCTAAGATACGCGCTTGGATCTCATTTAGCAAAGTCTATGAAACTTTTAGCTTCTTGTAATTGTGCAGATGGGTCTCTGATACGTTTTGCGTTTAAATGAGCATCTACTGACGAGATCCATGACTCGACATTCTGAGGCAAGAACCCATTGACCCGACCTTGAAAAGGAAGGATAGCTGATCTTGCACTCACTAAAGTTACCACGGGAATAGGGTTACTGGGTACGGGAGTCATAGGTGCCGACATGTTAACTTTAACTTTTTTCCTATAACTACGATTCCTTGCGATCCTATCAAAATATCTATATGAATACACACGTCCACTGCGTAAACACATATGCACTATACAATAAAGTTGTGTTGCAGATTATAACAAAGTCCCCTTAAAACGGTGATATTAAGACAGTTAATGTGACAAAGATATTTCCCGAGAACTTCTGAAAGAAAACGGAATTAACACAAAGAGAAAAAAGACTGTGTGTGTATATATATATACATATATATATATATATATATATATATATATATATATATATATATATATATATATATATATATATATATATATATATATATATATATATATATATATATATATATATATATATATATATACATGATTATGTGTAATATAACACACCAACACATACATATGCATTATTAGGGCCGTGTTTCACTCAAAGTATAAATACTTTTTTCCCTGTTTACAGTTGTAATCATTTCAGGACTAGCATGTTACAGTGATAGGAATATAATATTTGAGTATTTCTTGAAATGGTTGTATAAATTCCTTCAACATTTGATATACAAGGAGCTGGTATCTTCCTTATTTTTAATTTTATTAAAGGCTGCTTTCTAAACAAATTCGATAATGTGTCAGGGACATAAAGATAGCCCCAAGGATTCCAGAAATGATAATAGTTTCAAATAATATAAAAACACTGTTGACTTTATGATGGGATAAAGGGTACATTCCACTGCCTCTTCTTCAATGAAAAGTATTTGCTTGTCCTGTCAAAATTAGATGTCCAATTGGCGGATGTTACTAGGTGCAAAGAACGATGCTCGTGTATTTTTTTTCTCATGACCAAATTCTCTTAATTATCCGA
>NC_090732.1:50841579-50866579 GCF_036898095.1 Palaemon carinicauda | reverse complement strand
CTCTGAACAAGGAATGCTATATATTACATTATTATCATTTCCAGAACTATTCTTAATTAACATGTTTTTTAATGTACAATTATATTTAAACACTACAGCAATGTCTAGTTTTTTCAAAAGGGGTATAACATCTAAAAAACAAACATGAAATGGCAAACAAAGCATATTATTAATAGTTTCCTTTCTCTCTAATTCTACACTATAAAATGTTTTCTTAGCCTTATTCATACATTTTTCTAAGAAATATTTGGGATAACAAAGATCTGTTGCAATTTTTTCTATTTTAGTGAACTCCTCCTCAATGTAATCTGGGCTACAAATTCTCAATGCCCTAAGGTACATGGAGGAAAAAACTGAATGCTTTATATTTTTAGAGTGACCGGAGTAAAAATGTACATATGAAAAATTATTTGTAGGCTTTCTATATATGGAAAACTTAAATTTATCTGTTTCTCTAACTATTAAAACGTCTAAAAATGGGATATGGTTATTTTCTTCATTTTCTATAGTGAATTTTATTGATGGTACTAATGAATTAATGATTGAAACAAAGCCCTCAAGATTAAAATTTTCTTCTAAAATACCTAGAACATCATCAACATATTGATACCACACAATTTGAGAAGACCACACTGAAGGAATTAATCTAGATTAAAAAAATTCCATATATATGTTGAATAAAAGTGGGGACAAAGGATTACCCATAGCCATACCAAAAACTTGTTCATAGAAATCTCCATTAAAACTAAATTTACACTTTTTAATGCACAAACAAATGAGCTCAATAATAGTATGGGTTGATAAAGGTAAATCATAAGCATCTAAAATACCCGACAGGAAATCCAATAAGTCATCAACCGGCACTTTGGTAAATAATGAAGTTACATCAAAACTTACTAATCTATGTCTAGACGTAAGGTTAACTTTTTGTAATTTTTCGCAAAGATCAACAGAATTTTTTATATGAGAGATTGAAATAGATCCTAAGATCGGGGAAAGTAATTTGACTAAATATTTAGTCAAATTACTTTCTTCGATCTTAGGATCTATTTTAACCTCTCATAAAAAATTCTGTTGATCTTTGCGAAAAATTACAAAAAGTTAACCTTACGTCTAGACATAGATGAGTAAGTTTTGATGTAACTTCATTATTTACCAAAGTGCCGGCTGATGACCTTTCTCCATATTATTATTTATATAATCTTTCTAGAAAGGGAGGAGACATCTTGTTTAATCTAAGCATTTATTACAATGAAATAAAGTAAATGTCAGAGACTAGTGTAAAAAAAGTGTACATAAGATTGGTAAGATCAACCAAATTTAAACCTTAAAAAAAAAAAAAAAAAAAAAAAATGTTAACAAGATTTACAAATCAATCCAATTTTCTCGAAGCACAAATATGCATAGTTAAAATCATAATAAAAAACTTAGCAAAATTTGTTTTTCAAAAGACTGCATGACCAAGTTAATATGAATAAATTACCTACCTATTGCTTTGATATGGTATACCTGACATGAGATCATCAACATCTTTATCAAGACCAGTCTTAAGAGTATTGTACATAAAAGAAGTGAACAAGATATAAGACAAGATACACATTTATAATTCAAATACACAAAAGAAAAAGTTTTGATAATCACAACCACACAGAAACCAAATTCTTAACCTAACATTTGATGTCATCATACCTATCATTGTCATCATCGTGGATATCCCTCTCCTTCCTGATGACATCTGAATAGTCACTGCCGTAGCATTTGCAAAGAGGAGTACACGGTAAGCCATTCTTACAACAACTTCATCTTCCTGTACATCATACTTTGCAGGCACACATTGTCAATTCAAGCACAGCTTTGGGGGCTGGCCAAGTTAGACACCTCACTGCAAAGTATACTCCCTTTTGTAAATGCTAACCACTTTGGTCAACTGGAAGAAAGATTGAGCAGCTTCTAATGTACGACTCGTCATGCATTGGCGGAAGCATCTCACCTTCAAGCTTATTTTATCAAAACAATATCGCAGTGCAGGAATTGTATTTGGTCCGTTGGGGCAATAGACATTGCTGATGAATTTCTCCAATGGTTTGAACTGGACTGAAAGTGTAGTGCCGACTAAATCAGTTGGCTGGTGACTGTCACCAAACTAAATTAAACAAGTGATGGCTGGATGGTCTTTGGAAAGATTAATTTATGCATGAAACCCATGTCATTTTTGAGACACCGGCAAATTTCCCACCTCAGTCATCACCAGTAATGTTGTGAACTCCAATGAACCCTTGACACTTTTAATGTCCTATGACTTGCACTTGTCCCACCATGTCAATCTCTCTCTCTCTCTCTCTCTCTCTCTCTCTCTCTCTCTCTCTCTCTCTCTCTCTCTCTGTACTTGTTGCATTTGCCAGTTAGGAACTTGAGACTTGTCAGGGAACTGGAACCCAAATGTCCACGAGAGACTAGATCAAGCAAAAACGTGAGTACATCTGTGTCTGGTGACCATATGCTTATTTATTGCCATTGACTTTCATCAATTGAAGCAAGGACCTGTGAAGGTATAAGAGTGTCAGCTTTGTGACGGCGCCGAGTAAGGGTGTGAACTCAAAGACAGATTGGAAACGACTGAGTTATATTGTTGTGGAACACTCTCCTTATATACAAAACCTCAAGGCAACAGGACATGACAAGTTCACAAGACAGACAATATCACAGAGGAAAAACCAGACATGAATTTTCATGTTCGTTTTAGTGCGAGGGAAGAGCGAAGATACAAGCATAATATATACAAAAGGAATTATGTACAATTGTGTGAAAAACGGTTGGTACAGCTTCCTCGTGTGAATGTTTGTTTTTTCCCAGTTCTTTGCTTTCAGTATTGGTTCCATAGACAACAGCCAGATGTACAGGGTTTGCTAGTTTCTCTAACAGAGCCTCGGCAAAGAATGCCATAAGACTTAGCTTCGATTTTGTAGAGGACAGTAGCTCTATCAGAGACATTTCTAGTTGTCAAAGATCATGTGGACCTTATTATAGCCAATTACCAATGATTTGGCTTGCTTGATATATGCTGCTTGGAGGTCTGATGTCATTTAAATCATCAAAATTCTCTTTATTCCTTGAGCTAGTGCCATTACATCAACTATCAGGATGTGACAAGACTGGCCAACGGGTATTATGAGGCTAGAAAATGCAGGCTTTGAGTGTTCACTAGTAGCACCTTCAATTGCATGCGTTAGATTAGCTTTGTCAGTAGAGATGTAGAGTGACCCATCAACAGCACAAACAGACCGTGGCACAACAGACATCTCATATTCACCTATAGTCTTCTGCGAGTTTTGGAACCATCTCTGGTATACTCCCTTGAATGACCAAGAATCTTCCCATTATTTCACGCTCTTCTCGTAGCTTCATCGCTTTTCAACCTAAATGATGCTTTGTTTAAGGGACTCAGTTTTAAAAGGTCTTTATTTCAAACTTCTTTATAGGATCTCAAATCGATAGTTTTGATGTCAATAGCAATCAGTCTTCATTGAAAGCCTTGTAACACTTCTGTCTGTTTCAGATTATTATAGGATGTAATGCTTTGCCTCTTCTGGAATCAAAGCAGATGACGCTAATCTTTTCAATGGTTTGTTTGTTTTAAATGGATTTCCAACACAGTTTAACTATATGGTCTCCTGCAACTTTATGGCACTTGATCTTGTCCTTAAAACAACACTTCCTATGAGTTATTAATGCTCCTTCCGTTTTGACAACTCTGTTTTATTGAAGCCACTTAGGTACTCTTGAACTATTCAAACTAAGTGAAGTGCAGTGTTAACAAAACGGTCTAAAGCTGCTTGATCCTGACTCAAACCAACAATATCGCCATATCGCCCCAATCCCTTGATTTCCTGGTCAAGTCCTTGGTTTTTGAACAAGCACGTGAATAGCTCGTCAGATTTGAGCCTTGAATACTTGAGCAGATTATGGGTAAAGAAGGAATTGATAAAGTTTTCAAGAGTTGTTATGTATCCTTCCCAATCACCAGATTGGCAGCAACGGATCAGGTGTAGATGACTTTCTACAAGGTCCACATACGCCAAGAGAAAGCGTGCTTATTCTCCAAAGTCTTCATCCTGTTTCATGAGTGCATTGGAATCCAGTTATTGGACTTTTTTTTATGCGAGTTCTATCATTTCATAGTTCGGTTTGTGGAGAGCTGATATTAATTCCCAGCAGTGGACTGGAAGTGGTCTAAGGGGAAGGACTGAATATCTAATTTCCAACTCCTGGTTGCTGTTGCTCACTGTTGGTTTCTCAACACGGATTCGAACTACTCGACACCTCTCCAATCCACCCCTTCCGACCTCGCTCTCCACATCAGCGCACCCACTGATGCCTACGCCTACCTCCTCACGTCGTATCTGGGAGTTTCCCGGCTTGCACAGAGCAAAGGTTTTCTCCATGCTCTACCTCCTGAAGGGGTATTATCAGGTGCCCATGAACAAAGAAGACTTCCCCATGACCACCATAACCACCCCTTTCGTTACATACATCTTCAATTACTCCTATTTTGGCTGGGGCCACTGCTCAACAACTCATGAACGGCATCTCAGGGGACCTTCCCTTCTGTGTATGTTACATGATAACATACTTATGTTCTCTTCCTCCAAAGAGGAACACCTCCATCATCTTCGCAAAAGGGTCGACTGCTTAAAACAGAAAATCCCTGTAGTCTGGTGCAATAATTCTACCTAAGGCAAAAACGAAGCATCCTTCTTAGGGCATCATATCACTCCGGAAGGTGTCCACCCCTTCCCTGAAAAGGTAGAAGCTGTTGAGAACTTCCCCATGCCCTTGATCATTAAAGCACTGCAAAATTTTTTGGCCTTGATAAACTATTATCACCGTTACCTGCCAGCCATTGCCACCACTCTCCCCCTTCCACTCCTCCCTCAAGGGCAAGCCAAACACCTAAAGTGGGGTCCCCTCAAAGAAAACAGCCTTTTGCAATGCAAAGTGCCTTATCCCTCACTGCTGCTCTCATTCTTCCTGTGCCATATGCTCTTCTCTTTCTCTCCACCAACGTCAGTGACGTCACTATTAGGGTATTACTTTGAGCAGGTGGTCGACGGCTCACCCCCCCCCCCTCCCATTAGCCTCTTCCAGTAGAAAACTTTCTAAGGCAGAATCTGGCTACTCTACCTTCAACCGTGAATTGCTTGCGGTGCACTTGACTGTCCGTGACTTTCACCACATTCCTCTGGTGCATGACTTCACTTGGCAGTTTGACACCTGGTCTGCCGGTCAATCCAGACAACTCCCCACTGTGGCTAAATAAAATTTTGTCCTTCAACATGTCCCTGGGATAATTAAGCCCAATCAAGAAAAACGGTGGCTGCTATTCACCTGCGATTGAATTAAAAGGCCTTGTCAGAAGCCTAACGAAAAGATTCATATTACCAAGCATGAAGGACACCCTGCACATACTTCAGCTGGGAGGATGACCATCTTAACTACTATAACACCACCCTCCTCTGTGATGTCAGTACCAGTAGACTTAGACCAACAGAATTTTAATTTCGATCATGGCCTTTCACATCCCTCGAGCCGTTCTACTTCACAGCTACTGAGGACAAAGTTCCTTTGGCATGACAATACTAAGGTTGCTAAGGATGCTTGTACTTCATACCAAACCTCAGAAGTACATCAACAGACGGATTCAGGAGTGGGTACCTTTCCTCAACCTCAGCGGCCCTTGAAGTCGATGTAGTAGGTCCCCTAACCACATCACCATGACATCGTTACCTTTTTACTGTCATAAACCGTTCCACTCATCCTGAAGCCATACCCATGGACTTCAACACCCGCCTTGTGTACTTCTGTATTATTCACAGAATGGATAACAAGATTCGGTATCTCTGAGCATATTACTTCTGACAGGGATACTACTTTCACCTCTCAATTTTGGACATCAGTAGTTAATCTCCTGAGAATCACCCTACATCAGACAACTAAATACAACCCTGCTCCAAACAGAATGGTTGATTGTATTGCCACACCCACAAAGCAGATTTGATGTTGTGCATTAAAGATTACAATTGATTTACTCAGGTTTCCTGGGTCATCCTTGGGCTAAGGACTACCCCTAAGAACATCCTAGATGTCTCGCCAAGTGAAATGGTGAATGGTAACCCATTGGCAGTCCCTGCGATTTTTTCCGTCGTCAACCTAATCCGACAATATCCAGCACCTACATCACGTTGTTGGAAAATTTATTCTATGCTGCTAGACTTACAAGCTTCAGTGAATTAACACATACCGACATATTTCCAGAAGACATTGTACGTTTTCCTGTGCAATTACACCAGCAAGCCAACGCTATTGACCCCTGTACACGGGCCCTTCCCCGCGTGATCCATTGAACAATAAAAGTGTTCTTTGTAAACGATCATGACAATCCATTGATCACCTTAAAACTGCGTATCTCCTGCAAGATGACCTGCCTACAGTGTGCCTCTCCAGAGCAGGGTACTCTATTTCCCATGCATAAGGGTTTTTTTAGTTGAGGAATCATGTACCGCACATGTATGACAGGCTCATACACTGTAACAGTAATTCTATCTTTTGTGTATTATCATTATCACTCTCCCCTTAAGATGATAACATGTTTAAGCCTGTATGTCCTTGAATAAATGTGTTTTAATTTTTTTGCCATTCTGCTCAGAATGGATAGTATAAAAACTCATAGGCTGTCAAAATAAAATTAGTTGCATTCACCTCATCTCTTAGTTGTCACCTCACTGGCACTTCGTACAAAATGTTTTTCTTCTTAGAGAAAGTGCTATTGTAATTACATTCTATAATCTCACTTTGTTTACCAAAAGTTCTCCAACCCATGCCTATCCTTCTTTTAGTTTTCATCTCTTATCATGGGGGAATTCTTACTGTCTGTAGTAAGTACATATCATTATTAACAATCTCTAGAGATGGATCCATAAACCTTATTTGCGTCTCTGTAATTTCAGTGAAAATTATCTTAGTGTTACTCATATAAGTATTTTAAGATGAGTTGTTACTTTTCCACCATTTGATTCTGGTTATATCTTGTGAACATATCATGAAAAGTATAACAAATATATCTAAGATTGAAAACAGATATTTCCTGATTTTCCAGTTCGAGGGTATCTCTCAAGTCAATAAAACACATACTAACTTAGTGAATAGAAGAGAGGGATCTATGTACAACTCTCTGTACTAAGAGAAGAGTATCAAAGGCTTTCATAATCTAGCAAAGGTAAATTGTAAAGAGGCTAAGATATATTACTTTCAGCACCGGGATTCTGATTTTTTGCTCTTAAAGGTTTATGAAAATCTATTCTAAGATAATGGTAGAGAAAACTTTCTATCACAGCCACCTAATGCACAGATCGAAAAAAAATAGAGAAAGATAAGTTTCACATAAAGTTTTCTTAAACACATCCTCGCATAAAATAATTATAATAGAAGTCAGTGGAAGGCCGTAGTAAATAGGCTGTAGTAGTGCAAAAGAACGTGGAACATTGTTGCTATACCTCAGGAATATTCTCAAAGATGTCTCGCATACCTTAGATGAAAAGTCTCAGCTACCTTGAATACGATACTGAAGATGTAGTTTTTCTGTGTTATCAGATGCGGCCAGGCAAAGAGTACAGACCATCTTTAGAGAGAGATCCAACATCTACATTTAGGGCCAATCCTTGTAGGATCATGCTACTATAAGTCACAAGATACTACGTCAGTTGGAGGGTGATGCATTGTACAATTTAGTGTATTATTATTATTATTATTATTATTATTATTATTATTATTATTATTATTATTATTATTATTATTATTATTATTATTATTATTATTATTATCCATAGCCAAGAGGCAACCCTTGTTTTGAAGCAAAATTCCACAACCCAAAGGATCCAAACATGGAAACAGCTTAATGATGAAAAAGAAACAGAATAGTAAAGAATATACTATGGAGAATAAAAGGAAGTTATAATGAATAAAATTACTAAACAGATGGGAAACGTATTAACTATGGAACGAGATTGATTGATTGATTGATTGATTTCGAGTTTTCAAAACGAAGCATATACTACTATTTGATTGAGAGGATTATACCTTAATTTGGTCACCACTGGAATCGAACTAGTAAAATACTCTATAATGTTGTAATTAAATTCATTTTGTGTAGTGGATAGTATAGTCTTGGAAAATCATTAAACAACACCCAAGCAGTGGTAATTGAATTTTGATAATAGAGATTAAACTCCAGATCATGGGTATGAGATTTGGTGTAGCGCAAGGTTTTGTCCAACAACTTATGGTTAGAGTCAGTTACTAAAGATCAGAAAGGACATCACTATTCAAGATCTGGCAGAGAAAATTAATGAAACTATATCCACAAGATAGAGAGTCAGAAAACCTTCAAAGACTGCTCTAATGTTTCCAAGTTTGTTACAATTGAAAAAGAAACAGGTGATATATGTTTCTTTGGAGTAAAATTTCTAATAAAAAATGTCACTTTAAATTTTAGATAAGCTACATATAGTTAAAGAACCAGTTAATGGGATGATCTGAACGGAGAGAACTCTATATCCTGTATCAGCTTACAATCATACAGTGAGATTTGTTATGGATTAACTTTGTTTGATATACTTTGCATCAGGTACTACTTTTATCTAGATTTCGGCCAAGGACTTACAAACCAGAGATTTAGATAAAAAAAGATAGGATCGTTCAAAAGGAAAAGCGTCATATGCATTGACAAAAACCCTGTTTTTCACGGACAATCCACATATGTATGAAATGTTAAAAATAAAGGGAAATGATTACTACCTTAAGGAACATGAGATAGTAATTTAAATTCCAGGAGTCACTCTAGGGTCCATTAACAAGTACTCTTAGCAACATATAGTATAAAAAAGTAACTATCAATATTAAGAAATTGCACAATTAATATCCTATCAGCAATTTTGAAAAAAAGCCCTAATAATTAACACACTCAAAAACAGTGCTAAGGTAAAGACAGGTCATACGAACTTCATGACCACAATTAGGTGTTATCTACATATAACTGGAGGGTATTACTGAAACATCACAAGTTTAAACGCTCTTGCCATAGTCAAATTGCGGACTATGGAACAGATGATTCCTTCAATCATATCTTAGATGTTGGTAAACAATTCTTGATTCTGATTATCTAATAGTTAGTAGGTTGGTCAGGGCACCAGCCACTCATTGAGATACTGCTGTTATAGAGTTATCGAGTCCATTGACTTGACGGAGAGTACTACATTGGAACCCTCTCTTTAACTACGGCTTATTTTTTAGTTGTCTACACATACACCGAGTAGTCTGACCTTTTCTCTCCACTTTCTTCTCAGTCCTCATACACTTTGCAACACTGAGATTGCCAAACAATTGTTCTTCACTCAAGGGATGAAAAACAGTACTTTCAGTGTCTTCTTTCCTCTATGACAAGCAAGCTCTTCTAAGAGAACAATCCAAAATCAAACCATTAAGCTGTAGCCTTGGGTAGCGTCATAGCCTTTGTACCATGATATTCCACTATCTTGGGGTAGCGTTCTCTTGCTTAAGGGTGCACTTGGGCACACTTTCTTATTTGTTTTCCTCGTTGATTCTTTTAAAGTTGCTATAGTTTACATATGAAAGATATATGCTAATATTGTTACTGTTATTAAAATATTTGATTTTAATAGCTCACTGATTTGTTTATTCATTTATTTCCTTTCCTCACTGGGGCATTTTTTCCTGTTGGAGCCCATGGGTTTATAGAATCCTGCTTTTCCAACTATGGTTGTAGCTTAGATAATAATAATAATAATAATAATAATAATAATAATAATAATAATAATAATAATAATAATAATAATAATAATAATAATAATAATAATATTTATTAAATCTCGAAAGAGAAAGACAACGATAAATTTTCACATAACAAAAGGATGTAAATAACAATAAGAGTTTATTGTCCTGCTTTGCTAGTTCTTGATATAGGAATTTAGAGGCATATGTGTGTATCTACCAGTAGGTAACAGCTGAAACGAGAAAGATTTAATTGTCACAGGAAATAGTTTGACTCGTCAAGGATAGTCTCTTACCTACCAAGAGTGTGGATATTGGATCTCTGAGGTCTTGGCAAGTTACTTTAGCTTCCTTAAAGAGACTTTTAGCTATAGTACCGTAAGGAGGATAACCACTTGATGGACCCAACACAGAAAGTAAGGCGATGAAAGGGATGTGGTCCATTCTCACCTATCTTCCCTTTCTAAGATGAAAGAGGAAAAAATTAAAGTTCAATTATGAGTTGTATCAGGAAGCTCTTCTCTGAATCTCTACTTACAACAAAAAGTTACTATTATATTAGTTTTAGAGCTAATTTTTGTACATCGAAAAATACATTCAATATGAATTGACTTTCCTCTAGGACTAGCAAACTAAAGGAAGTGTGAACCAAGTCTATATGTTAGTTTTGAGACCCTAGAAATGTAATGTCTAATTTTATTTCGGGAGAGGAATTGTTTTTATAACGAGAAAGAATACAGAAGGTCCGCACATATTGTTATAGATTTTTATTGAACAATATTTCACTTCACTTTGGTTACAGGCCTTCAGTCGCTTACATAGTTGCAATAACATTTCTGGCACTTACCTATTCCAATGTTGAAATCTGTTCATCAGGTCATGTCATTCTCATAGAGTTGTCACCAAATTCAATCAATGATATCGCATAATTTTTTTTTTATCCTTAAGACCAATACCCCTTCCAGTACATTACAGATTGCATCACCAAACATCCCATCCGCCAAATAGCCCGTTTGATGACCCAAAAATATAAACATGAGAATGATGAAAGACACCTGCTCTATAATCACCCGGTCGTTAGACAAAGATTGAAATCCCGATAGCCTCAACCCCATGAAGTCAGCACCTTACCGCAATCTACGTTGGAGAAAAACGGACCACTGACCACCTGGTGAAGTTGGAAGGCCCGGAGACCATCTTCGTAAGTGGGGTCCTACCTAATCTGCTGAATGCCCATGTTAGCTTCCCATCCAGGCGATTGACCAAAATTTCTTACTATCTTGAATTTTGGCGAACAATTAGATAAAGTATTACTCACAAAAATCTTGTAAGTTTTTTCTTAGCATATTTTCTACTGTCATGTCATTCTATCTGGAATAAAGGATAATAATATGTTGATAACCAAGATTGATTTCAGTAAAACATGAACATAATTGTATCGAAGACAATGATAGCTAACTTTTTTTAGGAGCTCATGAAAAAGGTAAATACTAGTATGACGAAATACCTAAATTCAATCCAATACAAAGAAGACGGGGAACTACATAAGGTGCTCAAGCTATGACCTTTTTAGAATTTATGTCAACATTGAACTTCAATTGCTTGACAGTAACGAGACAAACATGCATATGATTGTGTTCTAGTAACCGTCGTGGTATATTCAGAAAAAAATAGAGCCTAATCTTCTGATAAAAGAAAATCTAGGATATATATATATATATATATATATATATATATATACATATATATATATATATATATATATATATATATATATATATATATATATATGTGTGTGTGTGTGTGTGTGTGTGTGTATGTAAGTGTATAATTATAAACATGTACACACACACACACACACACACATATATATATATATATATATATATATATATATATATATATATATATATATATATATATATATATATATATATATATATATATATATATATATATATATATATATATATATACACACACACAATCAGGGGTGGCTCTAGGGTTTCTTGCGCCCTAGGCAATTATTTTAATTTGTACCCACAGGCCCACCAGCTAGGAGGTCTGGGGTGAGCAGTACCCAGTAGCTCCCCATTGGATGACATTTCGGGATAGTTTAATAGTAAATCCAACTACCAAATATTAAGTTGAAATGCATTAAGCACACACACACACACTCACACACACACACACACACACACTATATATATATATATATATATATATATATATATATATATATATATATATATATATATATATATATATATATATATATATATATATATATATATATATATATATATATATATATATTAAATCTAGGTCAAAATTTTAAACAATTCCATCATTATTATTTAATATGCAACCATTGCAGGGGTAATTTTAATGCCTATAAAGATATTTTAGACAATTAATGTATTCATAACATTATATTGAAAATTGCATTAGAGGAAAACAATGATTTTTGCTTATAATCTATCTAAAAAATTGTTATTTAGTAAGGGAAATGTGCATCTGATAGTGAAGTTATGATTGAGTATATAACAAATTAACAATCAATTATACAAATATGAAAATGAAAGTTTTGAGTTATTAGCACTTTAAAACTTCAATCAGGGATAAGAAAATGCTAGTGGTGAAGAAAATCTGACTAATTATCCTTCCATTTGAGTGTAACCTTAGCTGAAAAAGTTGGAAAAAATAAAACATGGCCTCTACAACATATTTTTTTCATTCATCAATAGAACAACTCTTAAGTAACTAAAATCCCCTAACCAAACTATTAAAAAAAAAAAAAAAAAAAAAAAAAAAAAAAAAAAAAAAAAAAAAAAAAAAAACTAGAATTCAATGTACTGAAAGGAACTGAAAGCTATGTACGTAAAAAACGTATGATATTAATCTCAGTTACTGAAGAGAATGAGATATTCTCTTCATAACTACGAACTGAACTATTTACAAAAAGACTAGAAATCAAAGTAGTGAGAATAATTAATAATTCTGAAGTAAACATGAAGGTAACTCAGAAACAATTGTTTAACTTCTATATTATTAGGAATTGTTTAAAATTACAACTTTCAATTTAAATGAAATTGTAACTTTATACTAAAATTTATCAATATCTTTCAATGGCAGAAATGAGAAATTCAATTTCAGTGGGCACTGATAGACAGGTCGGAGCCAGGCAAAAACTGCCCTTTTTTGGGGTCAAGGTTTTCTAAACTGATTCTGGTACTTTGAACCATGCTGATTCAAATAAGCTTTTGGGCCATCTGAAATTTTGCCCGAAATCCAAGATGGCGGCCAAAATCCAAAATGGCCGCCAAAAATCACAAAATATTTTTTCACGCCGTTGGGTTTAGCTATCAAGATGTTTTTTTTTTCTCCCAGAATAGCTATTTTTAGGCAGAGGAATATGACCCTCTAGTATAAATTACGAAAAAAATGGATTTATCCTGGCGAAATCAAAGATGGCCGCCGGAGTCGGCCCACCAACTTACGGATTGCTATAACTCCAGTTCTAGATGGGCTATGACAATAATATTGGTCTCTATCCCTAGGTTTTCAGGGGCAAGGAATTCAATTCTGTCACCACTTTGAACCATAGGCTACTCTGTCACGGTGAAAATTCACTATAGCTGCATAGGCCGATATGCATTATCGGTTATTTCCTAATCACAGTGATTTTGTGAATATCTTTACACTGTGCACTACTTAATTTCAATCATTTAAGGTTTATTGTCATGTTAAAGGGTCTGAATGTCCATAATAATGTCTCATAAACACTAATTTATGACACAAGCAATAACTTCACACTCTCATGAATTTTCTCTTCATGAAAGTTTAAAGAAATTGCATACCATCTGTATCATTCTTATGAAATTAACCAGAAGTTTATTTCAGATTCATTGAAACCGTGGAAAGGATAACAAAATGGCAGCCACTCCATTTCTAAGCAAAGGGCCAAGTAGAGGACTTTGTAGTCTCTGCAACAAACTGGTCAATGATAATGAAGACATGGCCAAGACTGGACTAGCTGCACTTGAGTCACTGAAAGGATTAGCAGAGAGGTGGGCTTGTATTGACAGCAGGTTAGTTTTGTCCTCACAGTTCCCGTTTTCAGAATTTAGATTAGCGACACTTAGGCTAGATTTAGAGAAACATGAGTTCATAATTCATGACAGTTGTCGTATCAACTTTCGAAATAGATTGGGCCGTCTAGAAAGTCAGTCACGCCAACTTCAGCAATCAGGGTCTGCAGAAGAATCAGGATCAGAATCATCCACTAGCCAACTTGCGCCTCAGCCATACAGAGTTCGGCGGGGATCACTGCAAAAGAGGGTCTGCTTTGTTTGCAATGAAGCATCGGTCGCTGATGAAAATGCTTTTAATGAAGGTGGACTTGGAAGGTGTTGTGAAGATAACGCTTTCACCAATCTCCAGCAGGCAATGGAGAAATGGATCGAGGATTCTACCAATAAACACCACGAAGCTGCTGTCAGATTGAAGATCCTTCTTGGTGGAACATCATATGACGTCTTTGCGCAGGACCTCTACCATCATAAGAGATGTTACCGAAGCTTTACCTATAAGTACGGTCATGACGCGAAGTTACTTTCACTGGATGCTGAGAAACAGGAAACACTGTGAACATGCATTATGGATCAGTTATTCCGCCTATTCACCAGAAATGTCCTTGAAAATCATGATGCATACCTGCTGTCAGAGTTGATAAATGACATCAAGGAAATAGGTGAAGACGAAGGACTTTCGGACCCACCTATCTCAAAGACCTACACACTGAAAAAAAAGATTAATTGAGAAGTATGGCGAGTCAGTCTCTTTCCACAAGATAAGCAAACAGCTACTGGTGCACTCCAGTGAAGTAAATCCTCTTGCGTACACTGCGGCTACCATTCAGGGCCATGGTCTAGGAGAGATGGATTTGACCAAAGCCTTTGCAAGACTTATTCGATGAAAGATTACCCAAAGACAGACAATCAAGTGGCCTCTTGATGCGGAAGAGTTATATAGTCTTCTAGATAGTTATAGACCCCTACAATGTCTATACAACGCCATCAGTTGGTCAATAAACCCACGGAGATCCGTCGATGCTAATGGTTATGCCTGTTCTCCAAGCAAAGCAGAAGCAGAAAAAATTTCAGCTATCAGCCAGAGTTGGGAGAAGGTGGTAACCTCTGAGCGTTTGCCTATTGGAACTGCACTGAGTCTAACTGTTCATCGGATAACAGGCAGCAAGGAAGCCACGACACTTCTTCATCACTGCGGGGTTGGAATCTCATACTCTGATGTGCGCCAGTTGATTAGCAATTGGGCAAAGTCAGTTACCATGCAACATAAGAAGATGCTCCCTCCCGGTTTTATTAGCGGCCGCAGTGTTCATGTCACCTTCGATAATTCAGACGGCAAGCAGCAAACTCTTACCGGAGCACACACTACACGTCACACAACAGGGACAATCTTCCAAGCCAGACATGATGGTGATCCCTCAGCGGGGTCTACAGTTCTAAGAAAGGAGCATGAGCAAGATATTCATGACAACGAGCCACCAAACTATGGATCCTTCAAGATCCCTAAGAAGAATAAGACACCACCTCCATCATTTCCAGACTTCACTGATGATTACAAAGATTCAAAGCTGATAGATGACTCTTTTCAACGCAACATAGCCTGGGTATTAGTAAGTACTGTCGGAGATACCTGCATGGGCCAGTGTCTTCCTGATGTTGACAAAGAACCGCTGGGACAGTTGGATCTTGGACTTCATTTATGAAGAATGTCACGAAGTGCAAAACTAGCAAGTGCAAGCTGGAGTACCTCCCTGTTGTCCCCCTACCTCCAAGTGACAATGTAATCAAGTGGTACATGGATATGATCCTGCAAATAGCTGATGACCTGCAAGTAGATTACATTTTTGCACATGCAGATGAAGCTATCAACAGTAAAATGTTGATCATTTCTTGGCTTCAGCAAGATAGGTATGACAAAATCATACCACTGATGGGTGGATTTCACACCATCCTGGTGAATCTCAAAGTTCTATACAAGAAGTATTGGTGTTTAAGGTTAAGTGATTGGTGGGTCGATGCCAAAGCAATTGCCGATGGATCAGTTGCCCAAGCCATAGAAGGTCAACACTATGCAAGAAGTGTGAGGCTTTACAAACAGGCATTTGAGGCACTCCTAAGGTACAGGATTACAACTGAGAAAGTTAGTGAGAAGCTAGATGTGCCTACCATGGAGCTGATTGCCAAGCTGAGATGTAGTCTATCTGCTGAAAACCTTGATGCATTGTTGGGTGAATCCAAGTTCAGGGACCTCTGTTCATCACTTATGCAAACTGAAGGGACACAAGCCAAATAGACAGTGGAATACTTGAGAGATGTTTCTTCAATGCTGAGTTTGATTGCTGCAGTGATATTTGACATCATGGACATTTGTACCCAATTTCAAGACTATATCAGATACAATCATTGTATGCTTATGTTAGGAATACACCTGTTCTTTACAAATTTGTTTTTAATATTTGTAGAATCAAGTGTGAATGCAGTTTCATTCACATTTGGTAACATTGGTAGTCTTGTAGGTGTCACCAGTGTCGCTTTGCATCCATCAACATGCATTATAACCAAGATGGAGTAGCCTGTGGTTCAAAATGATGACAAATTTGGATTCCTTGCCCCTGAAAACCTAGGGATAGAGACCAATATTATTGTTATAGCCCATCTAGAACTGGAGTTATCGCAATCCGTAAGTTGGTGGGCCGAATCCAGCGGCCATCTTGGATTTTGCCAGGATAAATCCATTTTTTTCGGAATTTAAACCAGAGGGTCATATTCCTCTGCCTAAAAATTGCTATTCTGGGAGAAAAAAAACATCTTGATAGCTAAACACAACGCCGTGAAAATATATTTTGTGATTTTTGGCGGCCATTTTGGATTTTAGCCGCCATCTTGGATTTTGGGCAAATTTTCAGATGGCCCAAAAACTTATTTGAATCAGCATGGTTCAAAGTACCAGAATCAGTTTAGAAAACCTTGACCCCAAAAAAGGGCAGTTTTTGACTGGCTCCGACCTGTCTATGAGTCTTTCTAAATTCTTGGGTACAACTACATATAACTAAAAATGTGCTTTCCGTGTCTTTTTCTTGGCAAAATCAGCCACTAAATTCTTTAGATCAACTTTCTGTGCGATCTCGTTCTCAATAGAGATCATAGCTAGACCTACAAGTCTTTCTTCTGTCATTGTAGACCGCAAATACGTCTTAATTAATTTTAATTTTGAGAAGCTCCTCTCACCGCTCGCCACAGGCAAAGTTGGCAGAATGCGCAAGGCAACAAATGTGTTGGGTACACTGTGAACCAGCCCTTGTTCACAAATGAACTTTAAAACATCTAGGTGAGTGACAGTGTCAGGCTGAAGGCGGCGTGCAACTGCCTGAAGTTCATGACACAAGTCAGTGGCTTCTATGTCCTTGCTTTCTCCATCTCGTTGTGCTGTTTACAGCTTGGTGCAATGTTCCATAAGCTGTGTGTTTATTATCCCATTAAGTGATTTCACATCATACAGGAAACCAAAAACAGACTTCATCTGCTGCAATTTCTGCAAACGTTCCAGTACAGAATTGATTGCAACATTGAGTACAGCAAAATAGAAGTTAACTTTAAAGTTCACTTTTGCATTCTGCACTGGTGTGTCTACTTCTTCTTCATAGTCAAACTGCCTTTTCTTTTTCCTAAGACGAACGGAATCTGCAACAAAAACTAGGTCTATCTCCAAATCATTCGCCAATTCAGTAACCTCAACTAGTACCTTTTCAAACTCTGTATCACTTCTTCTCTCTTCTAGAAACATTCTAGTGCATTGCAGTTATTTTAATGCTGATGGAATATCATTTTCTCTTGCTTATAGTTGCTTGCTGGTAATGTTTATTTCAAAAAGAATGTCACACCAAACGATCAATGGAACCAAAAAATTTGAATGTTGCAATGCCATTTGCAAGAGCTTTAGCTTCTGCACGTGTGGAATTTCCAGATGATCCAAGGAGAGCAGAATCTATTGCCATTTCAGTAAGAGCATCATATATGTCACCAATTTGGTAACGGATTTGTTTTAGTGCATCTTACCGACTCTCCCATCGTGTTTCACTCAGAGGTTTTACTGTTAAGCTTTGTACATGACGTTTCAGTACATCCCAACGATGAGTTGAGGCTGAGAAAATACATAGAGCTTTTGTATCAGGCCGAAAAAATTAGTTGCTTCTATTCTAAGCAGCACCTTGCTGCATCATTCAACACAAGATTTAATGTGTGTGCTGAGCATGGCACGAACAGCGCCCTGGGATTTCTTTGAAGGATTTTCTTCTGTACACCATTGTGCTTGCCTTTCATATTGCTGCCATTATTATAACCTTGACATCGCAAGTTGTCAATGCACAGATCCATTTTCTTGAACTCTTCCAGAATAGTTTCAGCCATGAATGCACCAGGGGTTTCTTGTAGTAGCACATAACCCAAGAAATATTCTCTCACAGCTATAACAGCTTTATCTTAATCAACTTGAACAAACCTGATTATGACTGTCATTTGCTCCACATGACTCACATCAAGTGTGCTGTCCAAATTTATTGAAAAATATTTTGCAGCACGTGCATTTCTCAGAATTTCTTCCTTAATAGCGTTTGCTAATATGTCTATCAATTCATTCTGGATGTTTTTCCTAGATAATGTACATGTGTTTCTTCATTCCTTATCTTCCGCAGATGTTCACTCATAACTGGATCAAACAATGTCATTAGTTCTACAAACTTTTAAAAATTTCTATTTCCTGCACTGTACAATTTTTCATTTGTTCCTCGAAAAGAGAGATTTTGCACACCAAGTACCCTTACTAAGGCAATACGTCATTCCAAGATTTGTTGCCAATAATTTTCAACTCTTTCTCTTGCACACCGGGTTTCATCATCTTTCTACTTGCCCACATTGTCCAAATGATCAGGTAATTCTTCATGTGATAACAATAATGATGACAAGTTTTTCCAGTTTAGTAATCCAGTACTAAAAAATGAAGAAATGCGTTTCATGCCAAACAGCTTGCAACAGAAATACATTACAGAAGCAGTTGACACTGAATATTGTAGCCACTTTTGGTGCATAACTGCTCCGTTGGGTAAATGTTTTTGATAATGGAAGCTCGTAAACTTTCTCTGGTTTTTATCTCTTGGAAACCTGATATCCAATATCTGCATGGGTCCATGTTGTACTAGTTGCTGCCTTAACTGATCATCATGGTTAGTCCATGTTGCTGGATCACTGTAGTCTATATCAGTCAGTGTAGGCCTACCAGAGTGCTTCATTGGTGTGTTACTTTCTTCATCCTTAGTCACTGTGCCTTCATTTTCAGACTTATCATTGCCTGCAGTTTCCTGGACGTTTACTTCAGTCTCTGATTTTTCTTGTGTACTGGTGCTATTTCCAGCTTCTATCATCTTACTGTTAGCTGTCTCTGGTTCATCTTGCGTATCAGTGCTGTCATTAGGTTCTATCTGTGTTCTCTGCCGCTGTCTCCGCAATCTGGTGTGTGGACATGATGTATACATTATCTACTCCCACTGCTATCTCTGTTTTTTCTCTAGCAGACCTAGTGATGCTGTCTTTACATTTCTCTCTACTTCCTTGTCTGTCTTTTTCTCCGATTTTGCATCACTTTTGGTTGCATCATGAGATTCATGACCCAGTTTATCAGTCTCTCGCAGCAGATACTTAAGAAATGATCCTTGTCGTTTGGCTTCTTCTTTTTCACGTTCAGCTTTACACTTGCGATACTGAGCTCCAGATGGGCGCTTAGACATGCTGAAATAAAAATGTTAATGCAAGCTAAATACTGACTCACTTTGACTAAGCAATAACACGTATTTGATATATATATATATATATATATATATATATATATATATATATATATATATATATATATATATATATATATATATATATATATATATATATATATATATATATATATATATATATATATATATATATATATATATATATATATATATATATATATACTATGGTTATGGTATTAGATCAATGATTCATCATAGGCCTAAAGCCTATCTATAACATCACAGGTCTATTATCTAGATCTGGGCTCACAGTCCCTATCCATAACCATAGGGACCATTATGATCATAGGCCAACATTTACATATCCATTAGAATTTACCATAAATCATAATACCTTAGGCAGCTAGGTCTACATCAAGCTACATGCACTAATATTAGCAAGAAAAATTATGTCGATGTTGTGATCTATCGGCTACCCTCCGACATCTATACTGTGTGAGTCAAATCAATGACCAAAAATTAGACCTAGGCCTACCTGGTAACTGGTAATATGTGAATCACGAATTTGGTGGAATCATAATTATATTCTACGGTCTACTCAGGAATGTTGAAGACTTGAATTAATTATTAGTAGCCTCACTCTCGAGTCTCAACTTATAGATATAAAGGGGAATGTGTAGTATGTGTGTGCTCCAAGATTTCCCCTCACGGTTTGACTCACCAAAGAAAAGAAGTGAAGTTCCTGTGACGGTGCCGAGTGAGGGTTGTGAACTCAAAGGCAGGATGCGATCGACTGAGTTGTTTATTAAGGAACACTCTTCTTTATATACAAAACCTCAAGGCAGCAGGACATAACATGTTCGAGAGACAGACAATGTTCAGAGCAAAACTGGAGACATGATCATTCAGGTTCTTTTTAGTGGGAGGGAAGAGCGCAGATACAAGCATAATATATACAAAATAATTATGTACAATTGTGTGACACACGGTTGGTACATGGCTCCCCCCCTAAAAATGACATACTGTACATGTTAAATAGGGTGCCCTGATCTAGAGAGGCGAACTGTAGGCGGGTCATCTGGCAGAAGATAAGCAGGTTTTAGACGATTAATGGAGACCCAGTCTTCTTTGCCCCGAATGTTTAGTAAGAATGCTTTCAGACTGCGTCGGATCACAAGGAAAGGGCCCGTGTAAGGGGGCGTTAGTGGTGGCTTGCTAGTGTCGTTGCGCAGGAAGATGTGCGTTGCAGAGTGGAAGTCCGTTGGTATGTGATGCTTCGCTGGGGGCTTGTAAGTCTGGCGGCACGGAGTAAATTTTCCCACGACGTGACGTATGCGCTGGAGATCATCGGAGAAGGTTGTAGAAGGAAAAAATTCGGCAGGGACGACCAACGGGTCGCCATACACCATTTTAGCTGCCGAGACGTCGAGGGCGTCTTTAGGATTGGTCCTTAGTCCCAGGAGGACCCAGGGAAGCTGAGTAAACCAGTTGCAATCCTTGCAGCGGGACATCAAAGCTGCTATGAGGGTGCGATGAAAACGTTCAACCATTCCATTGGCAGCGGGGTTGTAGACCATTGTCTGATGTAGGGTGATGCCCAGGAGATTCGCTAATGACGTCCACAATTGAGAGGTGAAAGTGGTTCCCCTGTCGGAAGTAATATGCTCAGGGATACCGAATCTTGAAATCCATCCAGAGAGTAAGGCAGATGTACATGAGGCAGACGTTGCAGTTTCCATGGGAATGGCTTCAGGCCAACGAGTGGAGCGGTCGATGACGGTAAACAGGTAACGATGTCCTTGTGATGTGGGTAGGGGGCCTACAACGTCGACGTGAATGTGTGCGAAACGACGCTGAGGTTGAGGAAAGGTGCCCACTCTTGAATCCATGTGTCAATGTACTTTGGAAGTTTGGCAAGAAGTACAGGCGCGGACCCAATCCTTTGCATCCTTAGAAATGCCGTGCCAAATGAACTTTGCCTTCAGCAGCTGTGCAGTAGAACGGCACGAGGGATGTGAAAGACCGTGAATGAAATCAAACATCTGTCGGCGCATGGGAGCAGGAATCCAAGGTCGCGGTCTACCAGTACTGACGTCACAGAGGAGGGTGGTGTTGGAGTCTTCGAGGGGAAAATCTTCCCAACGGAGGGACGTGCAGGATGTCCTACAAGCTTGATACTCTGGATCCTGTCATTGGGCTTCAGCCAGGGTGTTGTAATCCAATCCCAGTTCAACGGCAGTCAACGTGTTTCTTGACAGGGCATCGGCAACGGGATTAATTTTCCCAGGGACGTATTGGAGGGTGCAATTGTATTCAGCCGCGGCGGAGAGATGTCGGCGTTGACAGGCGGACCAGGCGTCAGACTGTCGAGTGAAGGCGTGCACCAGAGGCATGTGGTCTGTGCGAATGACGAAAGGTGTACCTTCTAAGAATTGGCGAAAGTGACGGACAGCCAAGTGCACCGCCAGCAATTCTCGATCGAAGGTAGAATAACCCGATTCTGCCTTAGACAGTTTTCTGCTGAAGAAGGCCAATGGGCGGGGCGAGCCTTTGACCACCTGCTCGAGTACTGCACCAATAGCGACGTCACTGGCATCGATGAAGAGAAGGAGAGGGGCATGTGGGATAGGGAAAGTGAGAGCCGCAGCAGTTGATAGGGCCTTCTTTGCATTGCAGAAGGCTGCTTCTTGAAGGGGACCCCACTTCAGGTCCTTTGGCTTGCCCTTGAGGTAGGCGTAGAGGGGAGCAAGAGTGGCGGCAATGGCTGGCAAAAAACGGTGATAATAGTTAATCATGCCCAAGAATTCCTGAACGGCTGCTACCTTCTCAGGGACGGGATGGACTCCTTCAGGAGTGATACGGTGCCCTAAGAACGACAGTTCGTTGGCACCAAAGGTACACTTGTCGTACCGGACTACAAGGCCGTTTTGTTGTAGGCGGTCGAGCACGATGCGCAGGTGACGGAGGTGTTCCTCTTTTGAGGAGGAGAACACAAGTATGTCGTCCACATAACATATACAGAAAGGGAGGTCCCCTAAGATGCCATCCATGAGACGTTGAAACGTTGCCCCAGCATTACGAAGGCCAAAACAGGAGTAATTGAAGGTGTATGTACCAAACGGAGTGGTGATGGCGGTCTTGGGGATGTCTTCTGGGTTCATAGGCACCTGATAATACCCCTTCAGGAGGTCGAGCGTAGAGAAAACCTTCGCTGTGTGCAGGTAGGAGGTCACGTCGGCAATGTTTGGGAGGGGGTAGTGATCCGGTTCTGTTTGCATGTTCAGGCGCCTATAATCCCCATACGGACGGAGGGAGCCATCTTTCTTCAGAACGATGTGTAAGGGTGACGACCATGGGCTTGAGGCCTTTTGGCAAAGGCCCATTTCCTCCATTTCGGCGAACGTCTGTTTGGCGGCTGCCAATCGTTCCGGTGCCAGACGTCTGAATTTTGCGAAGACTGGGAGTCCCGTCGTCTTGATATGGTGATAAATACCGTGCTTGGCAGGAACCGTGGGCGTTTGGCGAAGTTCTGGACGGAAAACTTCCGGGTAAGACATGAGGAGGTGGGCGTAGGCATCCGTGGGTGCGCTGATGTGGAGAGCGAGGTTAGAGAGGGCGGGTTGAAGAGGTGTCGACAAGTACAAGTCTGCGGTGACCAATCGTCGGTGGGCGACATCGACCAGAAGGTGGAAATGAGAGAGGATATCCGCACCGAGGGTTAGCATTGTGACGTCAGCAACGAGAAACTTCCAATTGAATTTACCGTTTCCGAACGATAATGTGAGGTTCTCGTAACCGTAGGTGGGTATCGCAGATCCGTTGGCAGCTACCAAGTGGATGTCGGCAGATATAGACAAACTACGTCGTGCCTTGAAGAGTTTGCTTGGCAAAAGAGAACGACAAGCACCCGTGTCTACCAAAAATCGCACGCCCGTTCCTGCATCCTGTAAAAAGAAAAGATTAAAAACTCGGGAGGCCACCGCCACAAGCGATGGCCTACTTACACGTTTTTTGGCCACTGACAATCCTTGGCACATTTCTTCGCGGTTGCCCCGAATCTGAAGTGGTAGTAGCAAAACTCCGGCGGATGGGAGGTAGGAAGTGGCTGAAGAGTCGTTCGGTGGGGCGCGAGCGATTGGTGGGTGGTGGGCGGCTGTGTCGCCGCTTCGGCACGTCTCGGGATAGGCGTGTATGTCCCACGGCATTCATGTCAGCTTCGGTTATGTTGAATAGGCATCCTCGTCGTCAGGGGTGGAGGCATTGATGGAGGTCTTGAAGTGGCTGTCCATAAGGGCGTCGGCTTTGGTCATCAAGTCCTTTTTGGGTAAACTATCGACATCGGGTATGGCAGCGCGCACAGGTTCAGGTAAACGGCGTATCCAAAGGGCACGGAGTAGGTTCACCTCACGAGGAGAGCCGTCTGCGGCAGGTTGAAGGCGAGCGATACTGGTCATTTCCCTGAGGGCAAGCAAAGCCCTTTGGTCCCCCAACGGTTGTTGCGAGAGCTGAAAAAGCTTTGCTATACGGGCGGCTGGCGACGGCGAGTACTGCTGCAGAAGGTATCATTTGAGGTCGTCATACGCTATGGGGATGTCTCCTTGTTCACAAAGCCAGTCGGATATTTCTGGGAAGGTGTCCTCGGGTATCGCCGCGAGAACATAATCCGCTTTGGTGGTTGAGCGATTCACGCCCCTGATACGAAACTGGACTTCTGCGCACTGAAACCAAGCAAACGCCTCTCCACTGGCGAACAGTGAAAGTTTCAATGGGGCGGCAGCAGGGCCAACTGCTGTAGTAGAGTCCGTCATAGTACCAACGATGGAGGGGCGAGGGAGGTGGGGGTGGAAGGCAGTGGGAGCGAGTCGACTTCCGGGGTCACCAATGTGACGGTGCCGAGTGAGGGTTATGAACTCAAAGGCAGGATGCGATCGACTGAGTTGTTTACTAAGGAACACTCTTCTTTATATACAAAACCTCAAGGCAACAGGACATAACATGTTCGAAAGACAGACAATGTTCAGAGCAAAACCGGAGGCATGATCATTCAGGTTCTTTTTAGTGCGAGGGAAGAGCGCAGATACAAGCATAATATATAAAAAATAATTATGTACAATTGTGTGACACGCGGTTGGTACATGCATTTGTAGCTTTCAGAAGAAACTCTAACTTTTCTTTTAGTAAGGCGGAGTTTTTTTTATCTATTTTTTTTTATGCCGCAACCCACATCGAGCAACGTGTGGTATACAAGTTACTTGAATACCACACGTTGCTTGATGTGGGTTGCGG
>NC_090732.1:50826579-50831579 GCF_036898095.1 Palaemon carinicauda | reverse complement strand
ACAAGATAGATGGATTGAAAGATTGCTAGTGTTTAGTATAAAGTGTTTTGACCACATGGAAGGTAAGGCTAACAAGGTAGCCGATGCCCTCTCTAGAGGTGCAGTAATAAGAGTAACAACTCGGGCACAAAACAGGAACGAAGAAGGAAACCATAATATTGAAGGCCTCCATAAGAATAGAAAATGGGATGTGAATTCTTGCGAGGCGCAATCGGAAAATGAGATCAGAGAGAGAGAGAGAGAGAAAGAGAGAGAAAGAGAGAGAGAGAGAGAGAGAGAGAGAGAGAGAGAGAGAGAGAGAGAGAGAGAGAGGGAGAGAATTAGTGCCCTGATGATGCAGCTGGGATTGACTTGGGAAGTTAGGACGTAAAGGAAGTCCCAGAGGGACAGAAGAAAGAGGAAGGGATGGAAAGAGTGCGAGCAGAGATTAAAGGGAAATCAGAGTTACCCATCATTTCTGAATGTGCATCATGATAATTTTTCTTTAGAGAATGACATCTTATATTGTGCTTACAAGAAGAGAGGAGGGAAATTTTAAGCATGGGTAGTTCTTCCTCTTTCTTTAATTATTCGAGCTATCCATATTGTACATGCAAGTCCGTATGCAGGGTATTTAGGGATTGACAGAATATTAAGGAGAGCATGTGAATCCTTCTTTTAGTTAGGAATGAAAATATCTATTGAAATTATATAAAATGTTGTTATGCTTGTAACTGTCTCAAAGAAAAAGAAAAACACTCTACTAGAAGCCAGAAAGTGGCCTGTGACTCCTATTAAATGTTATAGGGTGTATATGGATGTGGTAGGACCATTTCCTACTGGTATAACATAACATAAGTATGTCTATTTGTGGATGCATTTAATCGTTACACACATACTTATGCAATGTTGGATAAATTAGCAAATGCATTAGCCCTGGCGCTGTGCTCTTTCATTACTCGGTTTGGCTGGCCAAAAGTTTTTTATAAGTGATAATGGTCTCAAGTTTATAAAGAAGGTGGTGAAATCGGTCACGGACTTGATGAAAATTTAACACTTTTCAGTGACCGAATATAGGCCTTCAGCTAATGGCTTAGTGGAATCGCATAACAGGGAAGTGGTGCAAATTTTACGTTACTTAGTGGCTGATGCCTCCTACAGCTGTGCTGGCTTTCAACATTGCATATAATGCCTCGCTCAGGAACATGCCTTTCTTTAGTGTATGGACAGGATCCTGTGTTACCATATATAGTCATGATTAATTTGCAACAGTTGCCAAATTATTCAACTAAGCAATATCGTGTCTATTTACTAAATCTCTTATGAAGAGTAATGAACAACGCTGAAAGGTTTTTGAAAAAAAGCTAATGAAAAAAACGCTCAAAGTATGATGGTCATTTCAAAACCACGCCGTTAAAAGTATTTGTGGGTGAATGTGTGTATTTGAAACGATTACAACCTAGGAAACAAAAACTAGAACCAGCGTATTTGGATCCGTACCGAGTAAAGATGGTTAAATCTAACACATTAGTGATGCAAAGCAGTGTCTGAACATCATTAGGCACACATACATGTAGTGCTGGAAGAGGTAGTTTTCAGGTATCAATGCGAGTGGACCTCCTTATCCTTGCATATGTAACATTCTTCAAGTTGATGAGTAGGGTTTTTTTTTTCTTTGCTGCTGTTGTTGTTTGAACACACCTCATTTCTTTTGATGTGTTCTAAATAAACTTGATAATAACAATGTGTGCTTATGTTGGTACTTAATGTATAAGTAAAGTGTAGTGATAATTTTGCTGAGTGTAGCAATATGTATGACATACTGCTGAGTGAACCTAAAAACAAACAGAGAGAGGCTAAATAGGTCAGGTGTGATCTCTGAGGCGGATGATGTATTATTTATATATTTATATGATTTCTGACTGCTGGGTCCGGGGCAGTCCCCGAAGGGCAAGTGGCTACAAGATTAAAGTTCAGCCTTTGAGAAAGGTAGTATTAGAGAAGGTGTATATGTGAATACCTTATACTTAGAGTTATAAGAGAAGAGTGGGAAGGTGAATGATTTTCTTGGGAAAACTGCTAGTAGCCACTGATTGATAGTTACAAGTGCAAGTGTAGTAGTGATTTTAAAATGGTAAAATTTGTTGCGAACTTTTGCTGTAAACCCAGATAAATAAAATCGAGGGATGAATGAATGTCTATTCCTACCCCTATCCGGCCAAAGAGGCCCGTATTGCCCTCAACAAGAGGTATGTTATTGATGAAGTTGTGCAATATTTATGTTGATATGAGTTATTCCACTTTGGGTATTCTGTATTTTAGTTGCAGAAGTCCTATGAAGAAATGAGTGAAATTATATTATATACAGTATATTGTGTACATTTTTACATGCAATATTTATTTATTTTTTTTTTTTTGTGTAGGATATCTGTTATTTTTTAGGGTTATTTTTATGTATATATTTTATGTTACATTTCTATCTAGTACACGCCATGCCTTATTATGGTTTGGTGTGTCCTCCATATATCATAGACTAAGGTGATTGAGTGTGCACCTCCTCCCGGAGTGAGAAGCCTAGTGGAGTGGGTGAGTAATGTCCTAATTCTTGTATGCAAAATATCTAGAAGTATGTGTTTTATACAGTGAGATAATAACCTTTGACCTTTTTTAAGAGAACTATGACATTCATAAATTGTGGTGCGCGAACACTGAACTCTGTTATAGGTCACATGTCTTAAAATCTAATAAATTGACATGTTATAAACCTATTGGGGATAGTATAATTCCATCACAGTGGATATTTCCACAAAATCTAACAATTCAGCATATTGACAGAGCAACATTGCATTTACTTGACGAGGAGTAAGCAGTGCCTATCGAGCGATCATAAGAACAAGAATTGTAGGTATTTGTCTGAAGGCTATGAGGCTAATAAAGTGTACCCACGAACATTTCCACAACAAAGAGAAAAAACCCATGTTCCATTGTCTCATTATGCGTTGACATGGGGCTATATATATATATATATATATATATATATATATATATATATATATATATATATATATATATATATATATATATATATATATATATATATATATATATATGTATATATATATATATATATATATATATATATATATATATATATTTCAAATAACCATATATATTAATACATTAAAGTCTGGATTCTCTTAACAACCTCGTGATCAGAGGCCCTGGCAAAATCACTCAAAGACTATAGTATCTGACCGGCCGGGCTTCGAACCCTGGTCCAGGATAATGGTATGCTATTGACCATACTTTTCTTCAAGGCTAAGTGGTATGGTCAATGGCATACAAGTATTGATATATATATGGCTTAATTTAAAAATGAAAAACACGTTTCAATGCGCAAAAATTATCATATATATATATATATATATATATATATATATATATATATATATATATATATATATATATATATATATATATATATATATATATATATATATATACATATATATATATATATATATATATATATATATATATATATATATATATATATATATATATATGTGTGTGTGTGTGTGTGTATGTGTGTGTGTGTGTCTTTATGTTGTTATAAATAGTCGTCTTTTCATTAATAAATGGAGTCCCACGTAAAGTAAAAATAAAAAACAATAAGAAATGTGAAACTACGTATGGTTAAACTTGGATTGAAGCTTCTTAAGTTAAATTATATTAATTAAAGTTATCAAAGTGAAATAATTAAATCACAAACCCAAGCATTTCATTAAATCCGCTTATTACAGTCGTTTGATAACCTCTCTCTCTCTCTCTCCTCTCTCTCTCTCCTCTCTCTCTCTCTCTCTCTCTCTCTCTCTCTCTCTCTCTCTCTCTCTCTCTCTACTTTATAGAGACATGGATAGGATGAACATGCATAAGAGGAAGAAGAAAAGATGCTGTTTACCCCAAGTGTTTGGAAAATGTATGAACGAAACGTTATTGAACGTTCATTTACAAATAATTCGTTGGAGGGGGTGCATTGGGCAATGCAATTTTCATTAAGGAATGTGCATCCTACTATTCACGAATGCATTGATACATTAAGATTTTGAAAAAATCATGAATAAAATGAAGTGATTAGAGTATATATTGTTACGGCATGAAGATGAAAAACATTGTAAATATGTAAGAATAAGGCTATATAAAAAATTGTTAGCGAGTCTTTATCAGACCCACTAAAGTATCCTTATTTAAGATGTTTTAATATCAGCATGCAGCAGCTGTTGTTTTAGTTTTATAAATTATATATATATATATATATATATATATATATATATATATATATATATATATATATATATATATATATATATATATATATATATATATATATAAATATATATATATATATATATATATATATATATATATATATATATATGTATATATATATATATGTATATATATATATATATATATATATATATATATATATATATATATATATATATGTATATATATATATATATATATATATATATATATATATATATATGTATATATATATATATATATATACATATATATAATTATATATATAAGTAAATATATATATATATATATATATGTATATATATAAATATATATATACACACATATATATATATGTATGTATATATATATATATATATATATATATATATATATATATATATATATATATATATATATATATATATATATATATATATATATATACATACTATATATAAATTTATATATATATATATATATA
Source organism: Palaemon carinicauda (assembly GCF_036898095.1). NCBI lineage: Eukaryota > Metazoa > Arthropoda > Malacostraca > Decapoda > Palaemonidae > Palaemon > Palaemon carinicauda. Next base: position 50,826,808 of record NC_090732.1, on the reverse strand, counting down.
TATATATATATATATATATATATATATATATATATATATATATATATAAATTTATATTTGGTGTGCAGCAGGGTCCAAAAAACATCAGTTAACAGGCCATAATTTATTTAGAGACGTTTCGAACATTGCAATGTTCATTATCAATCTGTAAAAGATATAAATATAAAATTCTTAAAATTTGTACAATAATCTAAAACAAAATAGTAAAAGAGTATTAAAACATTATTGA
>NC_090732.1:50804079-50819079 GCF_036898095.1 Palaemon carinicauda | reverse complement strand
AAATAAAATTAGGACAATAGGTAAGAAACTAAAGTACCCGGAAATTAAATCAGATGATGCACTAAGAACAGCAGAAAGGACCGTTTTTGGTAACGATAACAGAAAATACACAAAACCTTATAGTAATTCTTTAAAATAAATTCCTCAATTGTTGAATACTTAACGTTAATGTAGCATTTAAGAGCATAAATACAATAAAAAGAGCCCAAATAAAGAGTTCTCCTGACATTAAAGGGATGTGTACATCGTATTTCATGTAATTCGTGTGAGAAATTATATATTGGTCGAACTAGCAAACCCCTTGAAAAGAAAATTGAACAATATAAGAAAACAATATAAGAAAAGTGCCAAATATGATCAAGATAATAATACACTCTTTGACCAAGTTAGAGGTAAATCACTCTTAATAATAGGTCATGTGCAAAGATATTGGTTCATTCAAATAACTTTTTGGAAAGAAATATCAGAGTCCAAATTCATAAAAGAAACCTTTGATAACAACTAAAATATTGGATATGGAATGTACAAACTTGATGCATTTATATGTAAAGAGATTTGCAAGCTATATAAAACAAACTTTAACCACTTAATATACAACTGAATGTACCGGACATAATAGAAGCCACTGTGAGATTAATATTTAGACAAAAGCTAGAATTCACTAGGTACAATTATTTCATAAAGTATAAATAATCACTTGGCAATATGCATTTCTATGTTAGATATAAATATTGATATGTATGTAATTGTATGTTCATGCTGATATAGCTGTATATGCATGTTAATTATGTGTACAAACATGTATATGAAAGTCTATGTATCTATGTACATGTATTACCATATGTATAGGTATGTATGAATGTGTCTGTATATTTATACTTGTATGTGTATTTGTATGCATATGACTTTGTATATATTCAAATATATGTGTGTACATGTATAGATGTGCTTTTATATATACATATGATTTTGCTTATGTATTCAATATAAAGAAATTGTATTGGAAGCCTAAACAATTTTACCGGCCATTTGAAATGACCCTTCCTGGCACGTGGATAATGAGGTGTGAGGTCCTCCAAGGAACCACCTGATAACAGCCAAGGTAGCTGGTTTTGGAGTGCCTAATGTTCTACAAATCTCTCTATGTATGTTCGTACGTTTACTGTACCATATAAAATGTAAAGAAATCTAGTTCAATAAGTCAGTCCTCTGAAGATATATAACGAGACTAGTCAGTACTTAATCTTATTTTACCTGTTTTCATTTTCTTTTTGGGTATTTTAGCATACACACACACGCACACACATACATGCACACACACACACACACACATATATATATATATGTATATATATATATATATATATATATATATATATATATATATATATATATATATATATATATATATATATACGTGTATATATATATATATATATATATATATATATATATATATATATATATATATATATATATATATATATATATATATATATATATATATATATATATATACACGTATATATATATATATATATATATATATATATATTTATATATATATATATATATATATATATATATATATATATATATATATATATATATATATATATATATATATATATATATATATATATATATATATATTGTAATATTATTGCTTTATTTTTCTAAATTATTTAAGTTTTTATAGATGTATAAGGTTTAATATATTGTAGACTTATTGTTTACTTTTTTTTTTGATAGTTTGTCTTTTCACTGGTGGTTATGTTAGTGTTTATAATGGACTAACGGCTGTTTTATATTTTCAAGTGGTGTGGATTACGTGGCTGCGCTCCTGCGTGAACGGAGTTTTGGAGGGGCTTTTTTTGAGGATGGTTCCTTAGTGTGTTTCTGAGCCTCCAACATTGAAGGGCACGACATTTGCTACTGGATTATATTTACTCCTCGCCATTGCAGAGCTACAGTGTGAAGCTATTTAGCTTTCTTTGGATATCCATTCTCTGCAGCGAGGATCCAGTTCATCTTAACATTTTGTGCACTGCCCTTGGTTCAGTAAAAGCCAAGGGGACCTCTCTGTCCCAAGGTAATAATATTTATACCTGTTAAAGTATCGTGATCACGACCGTTGATAGACAGCTGACGTCATTAGTGGAGCTTGTGAAAGCCTTTGAATCACACCAGCCATCGTCAATTTGATAGGGATATTTAGTTTGTATTTGTTAGGATGTTCTCACTTTTCGTTGGCCTTCTCCTTTCTGGACCCTCTCTCCATTTAGTATGCATGTGTTGATGACCTTTCTGTAATCGTGTAATTGTTTTCTTTTACAGGGAGTTAAGATTGAGTGTGTATAATTTATTATTGTATTATTGTGGTTCAGGTGTTATTTCTGTCTTGTTATTATGTATTAAAATTAAGGAAATTTTTGTGGTATTTTCTTCGTCCCCTTGAGTTGACTTTGCACTCGTATTGATATTTGGTTACTATTCCACCTTTAGTGGACTTAGTACTGTATGATGGTGAATACTATTTGATAAGTGTAGTGTTTTGAGTGGTGGTTAAAACCAGCCATCACAAGTGGCGACCGTGACAGGATTGTTCGTTCCTGAGTATTCACCTGTTTGTGCAAAGTTAATTCTTGGGGTAATTTTTTTTTTTTTCAGGCAGTGTATTTTCACCTCCTCGGTGTTGTTTTATGTAAATTTAGTGTTTTGTGTGAATAAGTGATCATGGCTGTTAACGTATTCGAACTCCTTAGAGGAGAGGGGTGGCAAGAGAGGTTGGCAGAGTTAAATAGGGAAGACTTGGAAATTGTTGCAGAGCATTTTGAATTGGAATATGATGTGTCCATTAGAAAGGGTGTATTGCTATTGCAAATTTATGATTATGTTAAGACTGTAAAGACAAGTGGGGAACAAGAGGTGAAACCTGATAATGTAGTGTCAGTAGAAATTTTGGAATGGCAAATTGCCCTGAGACAAATGGAATTTGAAATGGAAAAGTTTAAGGCAGGGGAAAGAGAAAAGGAGAGGCAGCATGAGATTGCTATGAGAAACCCAGTTTCTTTTTCCCCCGCCCATTCCCCAAATAGGTTAGTAACTCCTGCTATTAATTTATCGCAGGCTCTCAAATTTGTACCTAAATTCGAAGAAAATAATGTAGCAGAGTTTTTTGTATCGTTTGAGAGGATTGCTGCAAGGTTGGAGTGGCCCCAAGAGTATTGGACCACTCTTATACAAAGTAAATTGGTTGGAAGAGCTCAGAGGGTATATGTAACGCTGGAGGAGGATCTATCAGCAGATTATGAGAGTGTGAAGGCTATTGTCTTGAAGGCCTATGAGTTAGTCCCTGAAGCTTATAGGCAACGCTTTCGAGACTTAGAAAAATGTAGGGAACAAACTTTTGTTGAATTTGCCAGGGCGAAGGAACAGTATGCTAGCGATTGGTTTAAGTCCAAGGAGGTGGGAGATTTTGAGAAATTGAAGGAGTTAATGTTGGTGGAGGAGTTTAAGAGGTGTGTCCCGGATAAGCTGAAGGTCCACCTCGAAGAGTTAAAACTCGAGACTGTTCAAGAGGTAGCCATCGCTAGTGACGAATATTGCTTGTCTCATAAGAGTGAGTTAGGGGGAGTAACGACAAAGGTGAATTCTGGTTGGGTTAAGACGGGTAGGAATAATAATGCTAATCCTAATAATAATGCTAAGGTGTTTAGTAGAAATAATCAGGGAAGTAATAATAATCAGGGTAACGCTAATAATAATTTTTCTCCTAACAGAGGCAATAGGCCAAATATATATAATCCAGAGAAATTGAAAACATTGACGTGCTTCTTTTGCAATAAGAAGGGGCACGTAAAGAGTATGTGTTATGCGTTTAGAAAATCTCAAAATGCTAATGTTAGGCCAGTGATGGGTGTGGAAGAGAGAGAGAGAGAACCTACCCCAACAACATCCGCTGATCAATGACTACCTGGTTGTTTTGACAGATATTTGTCTTTCGGTAGTGTCTCCTTCGCCAATTCGTCCGAGAAAAGACGAGTGCGTATTTTGCGTGATACCGGTGCAGCTCAGTCTTTGATACTAAGGGAGGCATTACCTTGTAATTTTGTACCCAAAAGTGGGGAATTTGTGTTATTGGCTGGTTTTCCTGATTCCGTAAAGTCATATGCTATTGAAAACTTTAATTTAATCTGCCCTTCCTTTGCAGGAAATTTGAAATTGGCCATAGTTGATAAATTCCCGGTTAAGGAGGTTGATGTTGTGTTAGGGAATGATGTGGCTATGAAGAATAATAATTGTCCGATATTGATAAACCCTGATAGTGAAGTAGCAGCAGTTACTCGTTCTAGTGCTAGAATTGTTGACGCTGCAGAGTCAACAATTGATGTAGATTTAAGTAGTTTAGATCGTAGTGATAGCCTAGCTGTAGATCTTGGAATGTTAACGGACAAGTTAAATTGGACCACTGAAGAGCTAATCAAAGCCCAGAAAAAGGAGTTTCGGGAACTCCCTATCGAGTCAGGGGAGGTGTCTGATATGACTGGTCCCAAATTTAAGATAATTAATAATATTTTATATAGGTTGAGTAGGCCTATGGGGGTGGATAATGTTGATTATGAAATTGTGAAACAGATAATGGTTCCTTTTGGTTACAGGAAGGAGTTAATGTCATTGGCGCACGAAAGTGGTCTGGCCGGCCATTTTGGAATTCATAAAACTTCTTGCAAATTGTTAGGGAATTATTATTGGCCGAAGTTGAAGGCAGATGTAAAGAAGTTTTTCAATAGTTGTGATGTGTGCCAGAGGGTCGGTAAACCCAATCAGCGGATTCCAAAATCGCCTCTATGTCCTATTCCTGTAGTTTCCGAACCTTTTAAGGAAGTCATTATTGATGTGGTTGGACCATTACCGAAGACGCGTAGTGGTAATGAGTATATTTTGACAATCATGGATAGGATGTCTCGATATCCCGAGGCGATACCACTACGTACAATAAAAAGTGTTAAAATTGTAGATGTACTAATTGACTTTTTTACCAGGTTTAGGATGCCTAAGATTATTCAATCGGATTGTGGTTCTAATTTTGTTAGCAGGTATTTCAAAGATAAAATGGCAGAGTTAAATATAAAACATGTGACCTCTTCTCCATATCATCCGGAAAGCCAGGGAGCTCTGGAGAGATTTCATCAGACCCTGAAATCCATGGTAAAGAAATATTGTTTGATTAATGGTTCTGAATGGGATAAGGAATTACCTTATTTGTTGTTCGCTTTTCGTTCTGTCCCAAGTCAGTCTTTAGGTTTTTCGCCTTTCAGCTTTGTGTTTGGCCATTGTGTTCGAGGTCCTCTTGATGTGGTTCGTGAGTCTTGGGAGGGAGACGTCCCTGAGGTTAATTTATTGGATTATGTGTCTAATCTAGGCGATAAATTAACCAAGGCTTGGAAATTTGCGGGTGAAAACTTATTATGTAGCCAAAAAAGAATGAAGTTTTTCTTTGATAGAAGGTCCAAGGCACGCGACTTTGCGGTAGGCGATAAAGTTTTGGTTTTGTTACCCTTCCCAGGGAATCCATTGAAAGCTTCTTTTTCAGGTCCTTGGAAAATTTTGAAAAAAGTAAGTGAAGTTAACTATTTAGTGGAGACACCTCAAAGAAGGAAACCTTTTCAACTGTGTCATGTAAATATGTTGAAAGCTTATATGGAACGGGAAAAAGTCATTCCTGTGGCAACTATTGGGAACACGGTAGATTCTGAGAACAATAACCATTTTTCTTTTTCAGAGGGGGAGGGTATTGATGATAATTGTTTTAATGGGTGTGAATGGCGGTCGGATAATAGAAAGTCTTTGGAAAAATTTTCGGGAGTAATTTTACATTTAGGTAAGGAAGAACAAAGGTCTTTGAAAAATTTAGTATCTAATTATAAAGAATTATTTTCGGATGTACCGGGTAGGACTTCGGTCCTTGAACATGATGTAGAGGTAGGTAGCGCCACTCCTGTGAAACAATCTCCTTACAGGTTGAATCCCTTCAAAAATGAGGTTGTAGCAAAGGAAGTGGATTATATGCTAAAACATGACCTAATTGAACCTAGTCAAAGTCCTTGGTCATCACCTGTTGTATTGGTCAAGAAATCCGACGGTGATTTCAGGTTATGTTTTGATTACCGTAAGTTGAATGAGTTATCTAAATCTGATTGTTATCCATTACCTCGAATTGAGGATTGTATTGATCGAATGGGGAAGGCCAAATACATTAGCAAATTCGATTTGTTGAAAGGTTATTGGCAAGTTCCTCTTTCAAAGCGGGCAAGGGCCCTGTCTGCTTTTGTAACACCACAGGGATTGTTTCAATGTAAAGTTATGCCGTTTGGTATGAAGAACGCGGCTGCTACCTTTCAGAGGTTAATGAATACTTTAGTCCATGGTTTAGAAGGATGTGTTGTGTATATTGATGATATTGTTATTTATAGCGATGATTGGGAAACCCATTTAAAACGTATTAGGGCACTATTTGAGGTGTTGAAAAAGGCAAATTTGGTAATTAATTTAAAGAAAAGCGATTTCGCAAAGGCGAAGGTGGTATATTTGGGTCATGAGGTTGGTAATGGTAAAGTTGCTCCTAAGCAGGCCAATATCGAAAGTATTGAAAATATGGTAGTCCCTAAATGTAGGAGGGATGTCCGAAGATTCCTTGGTTTGAGTGGGTACTACCGAAGGTTTGTTAGGAATTTTTCGGATATAGCCGATCCGTTAACAAATCTCTTGAGAAAGAATGTAGCTTTTGTCTGGACGAATGAAACGCAAAGGGCTTTTGATAATTTAAAAAGAGTTTTAATTAATTTCCCTGTCTTGAGAGCTCCTGATTTTGACCTCCCTTTTTCTCTTGCCACGGATGCAAGTGACGTTGGTGTAGGAGCGGTGTTGTTGCAGAATGACGAGCAGGGAGTTTCTCATCCTGTCGCATTCTTTTCAAAAAAATTGTCCTCCGCCCAACGTAGGTATTCCACTGTGGAGAAAGAGACTCTTGCTTTAGTATTTGCTATTAACCATTTTCAGGTTTATCTCTCCTCCTCAGATACACCTATTAAGGTCTTGACAGACCATAATCCCCTGACCTTCATCAGCAGATACAAAAATAAAAATCAACGATTGATGAGGTGGAGTCTCATGCTGCAAGAGTGGAATTTAGAATTTTCCCACATCCCAGGAAAAGATAATATTGTTGCCGATTTTATCTCTCGCAGCGTTGAATATTAGTTGATTGACAGAGGGCTATGCAGTTATTAAAGGTAGTATCTGTATCGTTCTAATTATGGTGTGTGTGCTGTTGAAGTGGGCACGTAGTGAGTAGAAGTAAATGTATATTTAAGATTTATTAATCATGGTTTGTTTACAGAAGGCTATAATGTTCTGGGTATATTATATGGGATCTTTAAGGTTAAAAGGTGAGGGTGATCACTGGTACTTTCCAATGAATGATTAATTAGATGGGTCATGGGCTCACGGGTCTGTAGCACAACAGCCGTTTTTTAGGCGCTACAGGCTGGTGTATGAGTGGTACCCTAGACTGAGTTAAGGTTAATCTACTAAGGTTTAGAGGTTTCAGGTACGATAAGGTTTATAATAAGCTAAGAAAAGAGATAGGCACTAATCTGGTATTCTGTATTTTCAGGCTAATAATTACGCTTCATCGATTTTGTTTGTTTGTTTGCGCAGGGGAGTCTTGTGGTGGTCTTCTCTGTGTCGTTCGGTGTGTGTGTATGTATTGGACACTATAGTGATAAGTGTGATATATAACACTGAAATAGACAGTGGTTTTTGTGATCAACATTTATTGATAGTGAGTGAGGTGTATCCCTGAAAAGGAACAGTGTATTGTGTGTGGAAAAGGTTATAGCTTTTGGACTATATATACAGAATCCGGTTGTTAGTGCAATGACTCTTAATTAAGTTTATTAACGATATGAAATTTTTAGGTTGGGTACCTATTTATCAGATGGTGATGTTTTGGTTTTCTGGTTTTGGAAAGTTTACTTGTGATTAATTTAGGTCTAAGATTTTTTTTAGTATCGGTTATATATTGCTATCCTTGTGAGCTGCAAACCTTGGTACTTGCCCCCCTCTTTCCTTTTGTTTGTCATGTTTTTGCAGTTTGTTTAATAATTATTTTTGAGTGTTGGTTTAATATTTCATAATGTGATAACCTGTATGTTGTAATTTAAATCACTTTAGAAAAAAAAAAAAATTGGAATTTTTTTTTTTTTGGTTGGGTGAGGAGGTGTAATATTATTGCTTTATTTTTCTAAATTATTTAAGTTTTTATAGATGTATAAGGTTTAATATATTGTAGACTTATTGTTTACTTTTTTTTTTGATAGTTTGTCTTTTCACTGGTGGTTATGTTAGTGTTTATAATGGACTAACGGCTGTTTTATATTTTCAAGTGGTGTGGATTACGTGGCTGCGCTCCTGCGTGAACGGAGTTTTGGAGGGGCTTTTTTTGAGGATGGTTCCTTAGTGTGTTTCTGAGCCTCCAACATTGAAGGGCACGACATTTGCTACTGGATTATATTTACTCCTCGCCATTGCAGAGCTACAGTGTGAAGCTATTTAGCTTTCTTTGGATATCCATTCTCTGCAGCGAGGATCCAGTTCATCTTAACATTTTGTGCACTGCCCTTGGTTCAGTAAAAGCCAAGGGGACCTCTCTGTCCCAAGGTAATAATATTTATACCTGTTAAAGTATCGTGATCACGACCGTTGATAGACAGCTGACGTCATTAGTGGAGCTTGTGAAAGCCTTTGAATCACACCAGCCATCGTCAATTTGATAGGGATATTTAGTTTGTATTTGTTAGGATGTTCTCACTTTTCGTTGGCCTTCTCCTTTCTGGACCCTCTCTCCATTTAGTATGCATGTGTTGATGACCTTTCTGTAATCGTGTAATTGTTTTCTTTTACAGGGAGTTAAGATTGAGTGTGTATAATTTATTATTGTATTATTGTGGTTCAGGTGTTATTTCTGTCTTGTTATTATGTATTAAAATTAAGGAAATTTTTGTGGTATTTTCTTCGTCCCCTTGAGTTGACTTTGCACTCGTATTGATATTTGGTTACTATTCCACCTTTAGTGGACTTAGTACTGTATGATGGTGAATACTATTTGATAAGTGTAGTGTTTTGAGTGGTGGTTAAAACCAGCCATCACAATATATATATATATATATATATATATACTGTATATATATATATATATATATATATATATATATATATATATATATATATATATATATATATATATATATATATATATATATATATATATATTAATTTATTCTCCTGCACACCTTTCCCATACACTTGCATCTTCCTTTTCTTATATTAATTGTTTCTGAATGCTGAAACTTCCCTTGTCCGATACCACTGTTAAATGAAATTATTCAAATTATTTTTTAAATCATTCTCCGCTCTTTCTACTAACATTTTCGAAATGTTTAGCATTCTCATTCATCGTTCATCTACGCTAACACTTTGGCCATTCCTTATCATCTCTACATTTAATTTACAATATAAATTCTTCTTATATTCTTTGTATGAAAAAATTTTCAATCCCAAATAACTATTTCAATAAATTGATTATATATTTCCACCAATGCCTAAATTGGATTTTTCCTCCTGGCTTTTATATACCTTTATTGACTTATTCATTTTCTCATCTCTTGCAAAGATATATTAACTCTTCCATTACCACTCCATTTGCCGTTCTTTATTGTCTACAATTTGCATTATATCAAAAGCACATAACAGCTACTCCTAACTTAGTCTAATACCATCTTTTACCACTATCAATATCTATGTTCACTTTTACATTACCGATTCCATAAGTTAATCAACTGTTTTATAGATAAATTTAATGTTGGTCTTAGATAAATTCTATTAATATACCTCTCACTTTTCCTTCTAGTCTTTCAACCCTGTGTAATTATCATGGACCCCATGTGGGTACCTGGCCCATACGCAGAACTGTATTTTTCGAAATTCCCTTAGTTCCTTCTACTTTTCCTGTAATTTTTAGAGAACATTGGTGAATAGTGTTGCTATACAGTGAGGTTATATTGGGACTGTGTGGCTATTTTATATAATTTGAGGGACTTATATTGATTTCTGAGTGAGCTATAGGGGAAATACCGTATGTCTAATGGCTCTTTCAGAGGAAATTTCTCTTTTTGACACCTTTTAATTGTTCATATTTACAATCTTTTATTTATTCTGTATTATAGGGTGGTATATGAAAAAAAAGGTGGTTTGACGCACACATTTTCGAAGTAATGCTTTCTTTCACAAAAGTATTTTCTTATTTGGCGTCTTTCGGCATAAGGCAATGAAAATTGGCATGTTCCCATCGTCAAGATCATCGTAAGAGCTCAGGGCAAGTGTACACAATTTTATAGGCTGTTTTGTTAAACTATGTATCTTTTCCATGTTATTTTTTACAAATATTTATAACAAATAGTAAATATCATTCTTTTTTTCCTCTACATCTACCATAGTATTAAGGAATGATTAGTTATCAAAGTCCATATTTTATTTATATGTATATATATATATATATATATATATATATATATATATATATATATATATATATATATATATATATATATATGTATATATATATATATATGTATATATATATATATATATATATATATATATATATATATATATATATATATATATATATATATATATATATATATATATATATATATATATATATACATATATATACATATATATATATATATATATATATATGTATATATATATATATATATATATATATATATATATATATATATATATATATATATATATATATGTGTGTGTGTGTGTGTGTGTATATATATATATATATATATATATATATATATATATATATATATATATATATATATGTATATATATATATATATATATATATATATATATATATATACATACATATATATATATATATATATATATATATATATATATATATATATATATATATATATATATATATACATATACATATATATATATATATATATATATATATATATATATATATATATATATATATATATATATATATGTACATATATATATATATATATATATATATATATATATATATATATATATATATATATATATATATATATAAATATAAATATATATATACAAGAAGAAAGGAGTTATAAGATAAAAATATTGAAGTTATCATGAGGGTACCAGGTTGCTGATAAACCAAATATTTATGGTCAGTAACACAGGGTTAAGCTGTGCTCTTGCATATGTACACTAGCATCTTTATTACCTCTATAAATTCAGTTACAATTCTTCCCAAAGCTGGTATATTATCACATATCACGCTCTGCCTACTCTTTCAGGCTTTTCATGAGGCGTATTCATGGTATATACTTGATCCAAATTCGTGTTTTCCTGTCCAAGTTCGGACTATTTTTCCGGGTCATCTATATTACCATATTGATGAATAACAATTCCTCTAAATAAGTTCTTCTGAACATGTCCTTCATCCAGACATAAATTACCCACCATGCCAAACCAGAAATCCTCATTTTCCCATTTTGATACATTATTTTACTTAACCTTATAATTGCCATTGTATCCAATGTTGAGCTATGTTGACGTATTTTTAGTTCCAGTTATTATTTTTTCTCTCTCTTATTTTTATAGATATGAGCATTTTCCATTATATGTCAAATGACCCATAAAGAGCCTAGAATTTGGGTGTCAAATATTTTGGGTAAAGTGCTGGTTTTGAAAGGGTTGAAAACCGTTACCTCCTAGTCTTTCTCTTTAATATACTTTCACGTAAATGTGTATTAAACCTTTTCACCACTGCGTTTCTTATACCTTCTATGTTCCATGTAAAAGGAATACTTGTTCAATGTTTTGCCCATGAATGACCTGATGCCCAAAGTCGATGTCCATATATGGACAGCAACTTCACAACCTTCCTGACCTCAATCAACTCCTCCAATCCTGACGAAGTGGGCAACTATTCTACATCAACCAAAGCTGACATGAATGCAGTAGGATACAATTGCCCGCCCTATGACGTGACAGAGAGGGGACAAAGACTCCCACCACCAAAATATACCACTCCTCACTTACGCCCTAACCAACAACCTCTCCAACCACTCTTGGATGCCCATCGGCAGCAGTTATGCTACTACCACTCCAAAGTCAACCAAGCTGCAAAAAAAAATGTTTGAACCGTTGTCAGTTGCCAAAATATGTGTAAGTACGCCATTGCTTGCATTGGTGGCCTCCCCTATCACTAATCTTATTTTTCACATGATGCAGGTAGTGGTGTGCAATTTTTGGTAGACATGGGTGCTTGCGGTTCTCTTCTGCCAAGGCCACTCTCCAGTAGAAGACATAGTCTGCCCAATTCTGCTGGCATCCACGTGGTACCTGTTAACATACCTGTGACATCCATCCAGGGTTATGAAACTCTCATATTATCATTTGAAAGTGCAAAATATAATCAAAAGTTTCTCGTGGCTGATGTCACATTGCCAATTCTTGGTGCGGACTTCCTCTCACATTCCCAACTCCTGGTTGTTGTCGCTCACCGTCTGTTAGTCCACTCAGATATGTAATCCTCAACACCTCTCTAACCAACCACGTCCAATCTGGCTCTCTACCTCACCACACATATGGATGCCTATGCCAACCTCCTTATGTCATACCCAAACGTTTTCCATCTAAAACCTTGTCAAACGCTTACTGCTCCCGCTAAACACGGTATTTATCACCATATCAAGATTATGGGACTACCATTGTTTGCCAGATTCAGACATTTGACAGAAATGGAAGAAATGGACCTTTGCCAAAAGGCCTCAAACCCATGATTGTCAACCTTACACATCGCCCTGAAGAAAGAGGGCTCTCTGAGTCCGTGTAGGGGTTACAGGCTTCTGATCATGCAGACAGAACCAGGTCACTACCTATCCCAAACACCGCTGACGTGACCTACTTGCAAAAAGTGAAGGCTTTCTTGACCTCTTGAAGGGGTATTTTCAGGTGCCTATGAGCACAGAAAACAACCCCGATACCGACATTACAAACTCCTTTAGTACATACACCTTCAATTACTCCTGATTTGGGCCTTCATAAGGCTGATGCTAATCTGGGATGTCTCATGGACAGCATTTTATAGGACCTCCCCATCTGTGAATGTTACGTGGATGACATATTTGTGCTCTCCTCCTCAAAAGAGGAACGCCCTTGTCATATATGTATTGTGCTCGACCGCCTACAACAGACGTCCTTGTAGTCCGGTATGACAAGTGTATATTCTTTGCCAACAAAGTATCATTCTTAGGATTTCACATCACTCTTGAAGGAGTCCACCCCCTCCCTGGAAAGGTAGCACCTGTTCAGAACTTCCCCGCCCCCTCAACTGTCAAAGTACTGTAAGAATTCTTGGGTATCATCAACTATCATCCCCGTTTCCTGCCACCAATCGCCAACGCTCTTGGCCCCCTATGCACCTCCCTCAAGGGTAAGCCGAAAGCCACGTGCACCTCTCCTTCTCTCCACCAATACCACCTATGTTGCTAATGGGGCAGTACTTAAGCAGGTGGTCAATGACTTGCCCCTTCCTATTGGTCTTCTTCAGTAGAAAACTGTTCAAGGTGGGATCCTGCTAGTCTACCTTCAATATCGAATTTCTGGCGATGCACTTAGCTGTCCGTCCCTTTCACTACTTCTTGGAAAATAAACCTTTCGTCATTTGCATGGTGCATGCCTTCACTCAACAGTCGGACACCTGGTCCGCTTGTCAATGCCGATTGAATATAACTGTAACCTTAAGCACGTCGCTAGGAAAGTGAATCGCTTTGCCGATGCTCTGTCAAGAAACGCATTGTCTGCCATTTACCTGAAATTGGATTACAAGGCATTGGCAGAAGCCCAACAAAAAGATCTAGAGTACCAAGCATGTAGGAAATCCTGCACAACCCTCCGTTGGGAGGATATCCCTGCCGACGATTCCAACGCCACCCTCCTCTGTGATGTCAGTACTGGTAGACTTAGACAGTGGAATTTTCATCCCATATACTAACAGGTGTTTGATTTCATTCATAGCCTTTCACATCCGTTTCCGACCAAATGAACAAATTTTAAGGATTTGTGTGTCATTGGTTGTCTTTATGAGTAATGAATCTAGACGTGGTATAAGTAAATTTTTTCTTTACAATAACATTTATTTTCAACTCTATACACAGTTTATGTGCATGATATATAATAGCAATACTCTCTACCACTTCCATTTTCATCTTGATCAGCAGCATAATTATGAGCACTCCTATTTATATTATCATCCAATTTTTCATCGGTATCATTCTCCTCCACAGCAAATTTCCTAGTCAACGGATTCAGACTTAATGACTTACTTTCATGTGCACATAAGCTACGGTAACCTACTATACTACCCTTGCAGTTTCCACCTTTACAACGAGATGCCTCATACTGACAACAACCCATTTTTAGCACTTCGTCTGGGTCCAGCTTGGCACTTGAAGAGACTGTCCTGGGTTTGAGGAAAATTTCTTCTTACTTCTCATACTCTGTTGCTTCAAGTGTTAGTGGTACACTTAACAATGATGCACACTAGTGGGCCATCTAGTAATGTGCCTGCCAGATGTTTAATATGGCAGCTTTTGATGAAGGTGGGATAGTGCACATTTTACTCATGGTCCATGAGCCAAAATTTCTTCTTCCCTTGTGATAATACCCCAGTAAGGAAAGGAAACAAGAAAAAATTAAATATCGTAGGAACAATAACAACATTTAAATAAACATTTCCTATATAAACTATAAAAACTTTTAAAAAACATGAGGAAGAGAAATTAGATAGAATAGTGTGCCCGAGAGTACCCTCAAGGAAGATTGAAGGGCCAAGAAAATCAC
>NC_090732.1:50791579-50799079 GCF_036898095.1 Palaemon carinicauda | reverse complement strand
CCTCCCTGGGAATTGCTGGCTTATGCCATGCCACTGCTATCTTGGGTCTTGTCCGGTTGAGGGAGTGGATCGAGTAACACCTGGCCCCGTTCTCTCGTTGTCTAACCCTTCCTCTCATTGGTGCAGGGGGTGGTGTGGTTTCTTAGGCTGATGCTGGTTTTGGGACAACCGTTCAGGAGATCATCTGTAGCTTGGCAATCAAAGCTCGGTTGATATTCGTGTGAGGGACACTGAGCCTATAGGTGACCTCTCACCGGCAACTCCAGAAACCATCAGTCGTCATATTCCCACCTCTCTATCATTTGCCTCTTCGAAAGCATGGAATTGGTTGGTGCTAGTTGGGTGTAGGGCTACCTTGATGGTTGGGTTGCTGCTATCATGTGTGGTGGGAAATCAGTCACCCCTCCCCGTTCCTCTTCTTTTCTTAACAGGTTCAGAGCTGACGACACAGTGGGAATGTCAGCTTCAAAGGACTTCCCGGGACGGAATGTCATCCCGGTAATGGGTCGAGTATCCATTGTCATTTCCTTGCAGATTTGTGGTTGGTCCTCTGGACTCTTCATTGCTTCCAGACCAGGAATATCATAGTCCCTAAATACCTAGTTGACATAATTTGCAATTGATATTCCCATCTGCAAGGTAGGATGGTAATCTTTTCATAGAACCAACGTCTCTTGTTGAAGGAGAGCCAAAACGTCGCTGGAGTCAGGCCTTGAATGACTCCCCGTCCCTTTGCAAATTTATCCATCTAAATAATCAGGCAGCTGCTGCTCTGGCCGTCTTCTGTGTGGTCTGTGCAATCCGCTTTCTGTCAGACCATCCTTCAATGGCAATTTCAACGATCGTAAATCAAAAAGAAACTCTCAACTGCATATCTCAAAGTCTGGTGAAGGAGTCAGTAAAAACGGGAGTTTAGGTACTATCACTGTTTTTCTAAAAAGAGCGTTCGAGTCACTGTCCAGCGAGGCAGATGCTGCTGTCTCACTTTGGCCCCTTGGGTCCATACACAAATGTTTGCTCATTTGAAACCTCTCACCAAACTGCATGTGTATCCCGTGCCTTGCCCATTTTAGGATTCTGTTTACCGAGTATCGGGCCTATAAGAGCTAATGGACTGGCTCTCCCCTCTCTCTGTTGTCTCTGTTCAACGTCTAGCTTCTCATATTAACCATGATTCCTTCACTTTAACACTAAATCTTATGTCGGGTAAAATCTCTTAACACAGACATTATTCCACTTATTTCCAAGAGGTAGGTTGGCCAGGACACCAGCCACCAGTTGAGATACTACCGCTAGAGACTTATGGGGTCCTTTGACTGGCCAGACAGTACTACATTGGATCCTTCTCTCTGGTTACAGTTCATTATTCCTTTGCCTACACAAACACCGAATAGTCTTGCCTATTCTTTACATATTCTCCTCTGTCCTCATACACCTGACACACTGAGATTACCAAACAATTCGTCTTGTCACTTTCCTCTCGGTAAGGGTAGAATAAACTCTTAAGCTATGGTAAGATGCTCTTCTAGGAGACGAACACTCCAAAATCAAATCATTGTTCTCTAGCCATGGTTCTGTACCATGGTCTTCCACTGTCTTAGGTTTGAGTTCTCTTGCCCGGGTACAGTATTCTATCTTATTTCTCTTCCTCTATAAAAACTTTTATAGTTTATAGAAGAGATATTTATTTTAATGTTACTGTTCTTAGAATATTCTATTTTTCCTGGTTTTCTTTCCTCACAGTGCGATTTTCCCTTTTGGAGCCCCTGGGCTTATAGCATCCTGCTTTTCTAACTAGTGTTGTAGCTTAGCAATTAATAATGATAATAATATAAACCACACACCTGACACTACTTAATAATACCCGATCTATGTAATTTCCGGGTTCAATAAATTCTAGAGAGCACAAAAGGAGTAGGATTTTATGCACAAATGATACCCGAGTGGCTCACCTTTTACATACTATATTATCTTGGCACTTAACAAATGCAGCTATACCTCCCCACGATCGATTTATAAATACAGCGGTTTTAGATGTTAATTTCATATTAAGATATAATAACTATTCAAATTCTACTTACTATAATAACTCTTTTAAGTTGTCATAGATATATTAGACTGTGATACGTAAATGTTTATGATCATTTTATAAATTATGGACCACTTAGTAGTCCTTAATATAATTTCACATAAAACCCAGATATATAACATCTAACTAGAAAAGCACGCTGGAAATGCAGACCTCCAATCCCGGCAGTTTATTTCCAGAAACCAGCATGCCTTCCCCAGAATCAATTTAAACCGTTGGCGTATTTGAAATCTGTGTGTCAACCATGTGCGAAGATGGGATTAAGGTTAGGATTACTTCAGTGTACATTTTGCTCGACCTTAACCATAACCTTTGACCTAGGGCTTCAAAAATTTAATCACTTCAACGTCTCAATATACCAATTAATCCTTGAAAGTTCCACTATTCTATGCGTAAAATGGGTTGCAAAAAAGTTGTTCACAAACAAACAGACAAACAGAAGAGAAAACATAGCCTATTCCCAACTTTGTTGGTAGAAGTAATGAGATTTTAGAGCTATGACTGTAATGTTTAGTTATAAATAAAGTACAGAAAGCAACCAAAATTACTTAGTACTAATTCGATTATATTGATACATTTAGTACTTACAAATAAAGTTTGAAGTAAAGAACGTTGTTGACATTCCAGTAGTCGCTTTCTCGACAAAAAATAATTTGACAGTTAGGTAATACAGCCAAATATATGATGTAAATGAAAATATCGATTTTTTATCGAAAAAAAAAATAAATGGAAAATAATATAAAACGTCCAGTTATAAATAGAGAATGATAAAAGCGGATGTCGAAGTTTTCAAGGGTCTAATACAACACTACCCATTTGTAAAATATTTCCTCTAACTTTCACATTAGAATTATCGTTTTCCTTCCCAACCGAAAACCAAGAAAGACCAACTTCGTGCACCAATCTTAAACGTAGTTCCCTCTGTCGTTGCCAAAGTTGGGAAAACCCAAATAGTTTGGAACCACGAATAATGCCAGAGGGACGCGAAGGCATCACCTTCCCAATATCTTTTCCTGTCTTCTTGAAATTTGATTATCATTGATGTTCTTCAATATATATTCATTTCCTGAATTACCTCATTCATGATTTATAGGAATATATGTATTTCATTTTTATTGTAAATATAATTTTGTTATTGTGAGTGGATATTTTCAAATGCCATCGCAAACGCTTTAGCCATAAACTATACAGATAGTAGTCAGATGAATAATAATATTCAGCAAGAAAGTACGATTATTTCTTTTCCAGTTACAGCATAACTTTTATAAGATATGCAGGGAGGGTAATATAAAAAAACGTACCACGCATGAAAGCTTGAAGTGTACTGAAAATTTATGAATATTGTATGCAAATATTTAGGATTAATTTACACACATATATATATATATATATATATATATATATATATATATATATATATATATATATATATATATATATATATATGTATATATATATATATATATATATATATATATATATATATATATATATATATATATATATATAAGTCAAACTCCATTATATATGATTATATGAAAAAGGTAAATCTATCTAAATACCTAGGTTTTTGTATAAGCCCACCCAAAGGCTCGGTATATAATCAATTTTAAAGAATTATTAGTTACAATCCTTCATGATGATAACTTTACATAGCAAGCTACAGTGGGTAAAAATAGTGAGTATCTCTTCCTTTAGGTTGAAATGTGGAAAGATATATTTTATAATGTTTTTACCTCAAGAACCTGTAACATTTTACCGAATCGCACAAACGTACAGATTACGCCCGGAAAAAAATCATCAGTTCATTTCCGTTAGTAAAGTTGTCTCAGTTGTACTTCGGGGATGCAATGAAACGGAAGTGGATCAGTTATAATGAACAACAAACGGATATGAACGGATTAGCTGTGAACTGACTAACAAACACCAACGGATAGGAATGAAGTGACAGCGGACAATTACAGGACAAGAACGTATAAAACGTGGGAGTACTGGATAAATAAAAGGTAATACGGACTAATACTAGAGAAGCAATGGAGGAGAACCGCAGACTAATCAGATAATATCGTTCATCGACGGCGTGATATATATATATATATATATATATATATATATATATATATATATATATATATATATATATATATATATATATATATATATATGTGTGTGTGTGTGTGTGTCAGTGTGTATTTTTATATATATATATATATATATATATATATATATATATATATATATATATATATATATATATATATATATGTGTGTGTGTGTGTGTGTGTGTGTGTGTGTATGTGTGTGTATTTATATATATATATATATATATATATATATATATATATATATATATATATATATATATATATATATATATATATAAGTTTATGTATATATATATATATATATATATATATATATATATATATATATATATATATATATATATATATATATATATATATATATATATATATATATATATATATATATATATATATCATATCGTCATCATCAGCCAATACCAGTTTACTGTGGGACGAAGGCCTCAATCATATCCTTTCACACCAGTTGCTCTATGGTCTTTCTATGCCAGTCTATAACTGTAAATTTTCATAGCTCGTCAATCTATCGTCTTCGCTTCCTTCCCCTGCTTTATTTACTATCTAAAGGTACCCAATTTGTTACTTTTATGTCCATCTATAATCTTTCATTCTCATTATATGGTTTGCTCATAGGTTTTTTCAGTTTTAACTAGCTTATGTTCTAAGGCTTTTAGTAGGGCTCCAAGTTTCTGAAGCATAAGTTAATACTGCTGCGGCCAATTAATTGAATATTTTAGTTCTTAGAGGAAGTAGCATTTTCCTTTCCTTACGCTCATCTTGTTTAATAAAAGCACTCTATACTATACCTAACCTTCTTTTAATTTCGGCCTCCTGTCTTGGCGAAACAGCTATAATCTGTCCTAAGTACGCACATTATATTAGTGAATATTCTCTAGAGTTTTGCCCTTAGCCTTTAGTTGTTGATATCTTGTAATTCTAGTGAATATTATCTTAGTTTTATTCATATTCGTTTCCAGTTCTACATTGTTGGTTTCTCCAATCAAATCATTTATCAGTTTTAACAATTCCTGCTATGATTCACTAAGTAGAACTACGTCGTTTGTAAATCTCAATTTCGTAATGTAATCCCCTTTAGTACTAATTCCGTATTTTCCACCTTTTAAATGTTTAAGCTCTTCTTTTAGGTATGCTGTGAATTATTTAGGAGAGATGAGGTCTCCTTGTCTATCCTCTCTCTCTATTTGAATGTTCTCACAATATATATCTTTATTTGCTCTAACATAAGATTCATCCATTGCATACCTTCATGGTGCTTTTCATTATTGCTAAAGTTTTGACAGTATCAAAAGCTTCCTCACGGTATATAAATAGCATACATATTTCTAGAGGTAGTAAGTTGACCAGGGCACCAGCCAACCGTTGAGATACCACAGCTAGAGCATTACTGGTTCTTTTGACTAGCCAGTCAGAGCTATTTGTGATAACTCCCTCTTGATACGGCTTTCTTTCCCTTTGCCTATTCTTTGAACATTCTCCTCTTTCATACCCCCGACCAAACTGTAACGGAATGTCTTATTTTTTGTGTATTGTCATTCCCACTATCCAATCGCACTGATAATTTGTTCATTCCGGTATTTTCCTGACAATTGTGATTGAATTTTTTGTGCTTTTCTTGACAGGAATGAGTTGTATATATACTAAAGCTAAGGTCAAATAAAATTCAGTTGCATTCACAAGAATCTCTCAATTACAACCTAATAACTCGCCAGCACATTAGTGATCTCCGGAGTGTTCAAGTCCCTCCCTCTTCCCCTTCACTACCATGCCTTATTGTATGATAATGCGGCCCTTGGGCACTCACACTGCTGTCAACACAATGCCTCTGAAACTACCGTCCTTCACCAACAAAGAAGCGTTCACCTGGTTCCAGCATGCTGAAGTCCAATTTTGCATAAAAGGGCATGACTCGATCAAGCACCAAAGCTGATTACATTCTTGTTGCTATCCGCGGAACACTTTTCCGGAAATCTCAGATTTGCTGTGCAAACAAGGGACACCCCCATAATATACGAAGACTTTAAATCATACCTCGAAGAGCAGTACTCTCCATCACTGGCCACCAACATAGCTAAACATTTTCAGCTCTGTCAACAATCATTGGGGGTCGAAAACACTCTGATCATACTCAGGGAAATGACCAGCATTGCTCCCCTACAACCTTCTACTGACAGCTCTCTTCGTGAAGTGAATCTACTTCATGCACTTTGGGTACTGTGTGTTCCGACTCTGTATATGCCCCAATGTCAATATTTTTCCCATGAAGGTCCTGATGATTATAGTTGATACCATTATGGACAGCCACTTCATTAACTTCCAGACCTCTATCAACTCCTCCATTCCTAAGGAAGTGGAAAACTTTTCAACATCGACCGAAGTTGATATAAATGCAGTAGAACACGGATGCCCGACACATGACGAGCCGTAGAGGTGACAAAGCCGCCCATCGCCCACACATATAACCACTCGCTTACACACCAACCACCAACCTCTCCAGCAACTTACCAACACCCATCAGCTGCAATTATGCTACCACCACTCCAAGTTCAGGGCTTCTTCGAAGAAATGTCTGAATGGTTTTCAGAGGCTCCCTTTTGAAGGTGGGCTCCTCTGTTACAAATCATTTCTTTTCACTTCATGAAGATACGGGCGTGAAATTTATGGAAGACATGGGTGCTTGTCGTTCTCTACTGCCAAGACCACTCTCCAGGGTACGACATACTCTGCAAAATCTTCTGACATCTGCCTAGCAGCTGTACATAGATCTGCGATAACCACCTACGGAAATAAGACCCTCACATTATTGTTTGGAAGAGCTGAAATATATTTGGTATTTCATCGTTACTGACAACACATTGCTAATCCTCAGTGCATATATCCTATCACACTTCCAACTCCTGGTCGTAGATTACTGATTGTTAGGCAATGCAGATTCATACTCCTCAACACCTCTCTAACCCACCCACTCTGACGTCACTCTCCACATCAAAGCACCCACGGATGAGTACGCCTACCTCTTGATATCGTATCTGGAAGTTTTCCGTCCAAAGATTCGTCAAAAGCCCACAGTGTCCGCCAAACAGGATGATTATCATAATATCAAAATAACATGGCCCTGCAGTATTCACCAGATTCAGACCTCTGGCACCAGATTGTTTGGCAGCCGATAAACAAATTTTAGCTGAAATGGAAAAAATAGCCCTTTGCCCAATTGCCACAAGCCCATAGTCGTCACCCTTACACATTTTTCTGAAATAACTTGGCTCTCTATGTCCATATGGGGATTTT
>NC_090732.1:50771579-50786579 GCF_036898095.1 Palaemon carinicauda | reverse complement strand
GCTTGTGACCGGCCGGGAATCGAACCCTGGTCGGCAAGCTTTTATAGACAGTGACTAAACCACTTGGCCACTAAGAAAGATAAAAGTCAATGACAATTCTTCTGTACTTATACCTGTCGAATTCAGGTGTTTTGTACTTAGAATTGAAATCAACCCATCTTCACCATCGTAGCTAATTGGTAGTTTGTTACTTGGCATTCGATTAATGATAAATTTTTCACATTTAGACATGTTTTCCATATTCAAATAAGCCATATATATTTTTGATACATTAATGTCTGGATAGTCTTAACGACCTCGGGATCAGAGCACCGGGCGAAATCACACAAAGACAAGAGATTGTGACCGGCCGGGAATCGAACCCTGGTCGGCAAGCTTGTATAGACAGTGACTAAACCACTTGGCCACGAAGAAAGATAAAAGTCAATGACATTTCTTCTGTACTTATACCTGTCGAATTCAGGTGTTTTGTACTTAGAATTGAAATCAACCCATCTTCACCATCGTAGCTAATTGGTAGTTTGTTATTTGGCATTCGATTAATGATAAATTTTTCACATTTAGACGTGCTTTTCATATTCAAATAAGCCATATATATTTTTGATACATTGATGTCTGGATTTTCTTAACGACCTCGGGATCAGAGCCCCAGGCGAAATCACA
The DNA here is from genome assembly GCF_036898095.1 of Palaemon carinicauda. Taxonomy (NCBI): domain Eukaryota; kingdom Metazoa; phylum Arthropoda; class Malacostraca; order Decapoda; family Palaemonidae; genus Palaemon; species Palaemon carinicauda. The sequence goes on along the minus strand of NC_090732.1, from coordinate 50,785,916 downwards.
CAAAGACAAGAGCTTGTGACCGGCTGGGAATCGAACCCTGGTCGGCAAGCTTGTATAGGTATCGTTATTTCGCCAACATATTCAAGTGTCGTAAGGTTGAGCTCCACCCACGCTTAAAATATACTTTAAAGTATGTGATAAATTATTCAGTAGTTACATAGAACACATCTTTACTTTAAATATTTATCATAAGTAAATAGAAAATTGAAAAAAAAAATTCTAAAAATTCGCAAAAAATACAACTAAACATATGTAAAATTTGTTTACTAGTGTGTGAATACGTGGGGATCTATATTTGGCTGTCAAAAAGGCGTTTGGATCCACAGACGTCATAATCTAAAATAAGAAAGCAAGGCATAATTTATATGGAATAAAAACTTCTTATCGTTGAGTGTAAATATATAAGAATATATGAAGTAGATGTGATTTTCAAGGGTTAAGTCTAAAGGTTCTGTTTTCATGTCCTAGTTTTACCTTATGAAATTATTATAAAAATAATTGTGTCTATTGTGAAATATGATAATTATGCCTGAAAATGTAACAAAATATAAAAAATTCTATAGACAACAAGAGTTAAAAGGGGCCCCCTGACCACGCGACCTCTAAAGGCAAAATAATCAATTTCAATGTATTATTCACTTGTCTAATTATTCATGGATTTCTAGATGTTTGAAGATTATTTTAATACTATATAATTAAACTTTGACCTAAAAAATTTCTCCGAAAAGGAAATAAATACGAAAAAAGTAAATGAAAATTAAATATTTTTTGTAAATAAATTTCATCTATAGTACGTTTTTACAAGCAAATAGTAATAACAGGAAATTTCATTTTCTACCTTACCTAAAATGACCATCAAGTACAGTTAAGACATAACAGCTTGATGCTGCAGGCAAACAGGCTTCTTACAATCGAAATAAGCTGTGTTTGACTTGTAGTGGTCATTTGGTCGGAAGCTTTAGCAGCGAATGCTTTTTGGCAACTTAATATACCAACAAGGAAGCGGGGATCTTCAGTCAATCTCAACCAATGTTAACACATCCTCCATGAGCGTCTGAAGTACTTTCAACAACTTGTTTGACGAGTAAAAGCGATGAATGACTAGGGGACCACACTGTCCCGCATGTGTTTTACACTCATATATTGTTACGTATTTCTGTTTTTTTATTGGATATCGCACAGTAGAAAACTGTTTATGCCAGTTTTTTTTTTCTTGCATTGATCTATTTGAGTATTTTCAATTTCTTACACTGAAACTGTTGTATAGAAAGCTCTCTGTTTGTTGAAACAAAGCTAGTTGCATTCATCTAGTCTTTCAGTTATCACCTAACTGGCAATATGAGAATTGGTGACCTCCAATCCTGACGAAGTGGACAACTATTCAACATCGACCAAAGCTGACATGAATGCACTAGGATACAATTGCCCGCCCTATGGCGTGCCAGAGCAGAGACAAAGACTCCCACCACCAACATATACCACTCCTCACTTACGCCCCAACCAACAACCTCTCCAACCACTTACGGATGCCCATCGGCAGCAGTTATGCTACTACTACTCCAAAGTCAACCAAGCTGCAAAAAAAAAGTTTGAACGGTTGTCAGTTGCCAAAATATGTGTAAGTATGCCATTGCTTCCATTGGGGGCTTCCCCTATCACTTATCTTATTTTTCACATGATCCAGGTAGTGGTGTGCAATTTTTGGTACACATGGGTGCTTGCGGATCTCTTCTGCCAAGGCTACTCTCCAGGAGAAGTCGTTGTCTGCCCAATTCTGCTGGCATCCACCTGGTACCTGTCAACATACCTGTGACACCCATCCATAATCAAAAGTTTCTCGTGGCTGATGTCACATTGGCAATACTTGGTGTGGACTTACTCTCACATTCCCAACTCCTGGTTGTTGTCGCTCACCGTCTGTTAGTGAACTCGGATATGTACTCCTCAACACCTCTCCAACCCACCACCTCCAATCTGGCTCTCCACCTCACCACACATATGGATGCCTACGCCAACCTCCTTATGTCATACCCAAAAGTTTTCCATCTAAAACCTTATCAAACGCTTGCGGCTTCCGCTAAACACGGTATTTATCACCATATCAAGATTATGGGACTACCATTGTTTACCAGATTCAGACATTTGGCAGAGGATCGCTTGGCGCTCCTAAATAAACATTCGCCGAAATGGTAGAAATGGACCTTTGCCAAAAGGCCTCAAACCCATGGTTGTCAACCTTACACATCGTCCTGAAGAAAGAGGGCTCTCTGAGTCCGTGTACGCGTTACAGGTTTTTGAACATGCAGACAGAACCAGGTCACTACCTCCCCCAAACACCGTTGACGTGACCTCCTACTTGCACAAAGTGAAGGCTTTCTTGACCTCTTGAATAGGTATTTTCAGGTGCCTATGAGCCCAGAAAACAACCCCGATACCGACATTACAAACTCCTTTAGTACATACACCTTCAATTACTCCTGGTTTTGGCCTTCATAAGGCTAATGCTAATTTGGAATGTCTCATGGTCAGCATTTTAGAGGACTTCCCCATCTGTGCATGTTACGTGGATGACATATTTGTGCTCTCCTCCTCAAAAGAGGAACGCCCTCGTCATATATGCATCGTGCTCGACCGCCTACAACAGACGTCCTTATAGTCCGGTATGACAAGTATATATTCATTGCCAACAAAGTATCATTCTTAGGATTCTGCCCCCTCCCTGGAAAGGTAGCAGCTGTTCAGAACTTCCTCGCCCCCTTAACTGTCAAAATACTGCAAGAATTCTTTATTACCATCAACTATTATCCCTGTTTCCTGCCAGCAATCGCCAACGCTCTTGGCCCCCTTTGCACCTCCCTCAAGGGTAAGAAAGAAGCCACGTGCACCTCTCCTTCTCTCCGACATCTATGTTGCTAATGGGGCAGTACATAAGCAGGTGGTCAACGACTTGCCCCTTCCCGTTGATCTTCTTCAGTAGAAAACTGTTCAAGGTGGGATCTGCCTAGTCTACCTTCGATATCGAATTGCTGGCGATGCACTTAGCTGTCCGTCCCTTTCACTACTTCTTGGAAAATAAACCTTTCGTCATTTGCATGGTGCACACCTTCACTCCATAGTCGGACACCTGGTCCGCCTGTCAATGCCGACTGAATACAACTGCAACCTTAAGCATGTCGCTAGGAAAGTAGATCCCTTTCCCGATGCCCTGTCAAGAAACGCATTGTCTGCCATTTACTTGGCATTGGATTACAAGGCATTGGCAGAAGCCCAACAAAAAGATCTAGAGTACCAACCATGTGGGAAATCCTGCACAATCCTCTGTTGGGAGGATATCCCTGCCGACGATTCCAACGCCACCCTCCTCTGTGATGTCAGTACTGGTAGACTTAGACGGTGGAATCTTCATCCCATATACTAACGGGTGTTTGATTTCATTCATAGCCTTTCACATCCGTTTTCCGAATAAATGTACAAATTTTAAGGATTTGTGTGTCATTGGCTGTCTTTATGAATAATGAATCTAGGCGTGGTACAAGTTAATTTTTTTCTTTACAATAGCATTTATTTTCAACTCTATACACAGTTTATGTGCCTGATATATAATAGCAATACTCTCTATCACTTCCATTTTCATCTTGATCAGCATCATAATTATGAGCACTCCTATTTATATTATCATCCAATTTTTCATCGGTATCATTCTCCTCCACAGCAAATTTCCTAATCAAAGGATTCAGACTTAATGACTTACTTTCTTGTGCACATAAGCTACGGCAACATATTATACTACCCTTACAGTTTCCACCTTTACAACGAGATGCCTCATACTGACATCAAAAACCATTTTTAGCACTTCATCTGGGGCCGGCTTGGCAGTTGAAGAGACTGTCCTAGGTTTGGGGAAAATCTCTTCTTACTACTCATACTCTGTTGCTCCAAGTGTTAGTGGTACACTTAACAATGATGGACACTAGTAGGCCATCTAGTGATGTGCTTGCCGGATGTTTAATATGGCTGCTTCTGATGAAGGTGGGATAGTGCACAGTTTACACATGGTCCATGAGCCAAAATTTCTTCTTCTCTTGTGATAATAGCCCAGTAAGGGAAGGAAACAAGAAAAAATAAAATATCGTAAGAACAATAACAACATTTAAATAAACATTTCCTATATAAATTATAAAAACTTTTAAAAAACACGAGGAAGAGAAATTAGATAGAATAGTGTGCCCGAGTGTACCCTCAAGGAAGATCGAATGGCCAAGAAAATCACTACTTTCCGAAACTAAATTGTCATTGACATTGATAACTGTTACATCGTTTTACCATAATTATATTTCAACATTTCAATCTTCAATGGTCAGAATAAGTTTATACATCATAACTGGATATCAGCATAAAATCTTCCAGCCTTTTGTAATATTATATTAGTGATATGTTTGGCATTTTACATATATATATATATATATATATATATATATATATATATATATATATATATATATATATATATATATATATATATATATATATATATATATATATATATATATATATATATATATATATATATATATATATATATATGTTGAGAAAATACTTCAGTTGGTAGTGAAGTTTTGAGACATGCAATTACACGGAGAAGGCCATGGATGATGAGTAATACTTAGGATGCTATAAGAACGAAACCAAAACAGAAATTGATTACTGAAAGTTTTCGAGGAAGTAACGCAAATTACAAGGTAGCGCATGCTTAGTATACCATTATTGATAGTAAAGTCAAAAGAAAAGTCAGAAATGACTGGAGAAAGTATTTAGTCAAGAGAGCAGATGAGGTGAACAAAGCTGAGGTCAGGCAGGGGCTATGGTGTAAGAATTTCTCATGAAATCAAAATGAAGCACATACCCATCTAAAAGAGGGTTGGGTCTGATATAACAACAGAAGATGAAGAAAGGCAAAGCTGGATGGAACCCTTTAGTAAGGTCATGAATAGGAGATATGAAGTGAATAATTTGATTTTTATACCTGAAGCTGAAGAAGACCTTAATATGCCCCAGAATGAATTCAGTGTATTTAAAGTCAAAGCTATCATTAAAAAACCTCAGGAATTGGAAAGACCCATGTTACGATGAAATATTGGCTGAAAATGAAGTGATCCCAAAAATACTTAAAAGATTATTTTGTAGAATGTGGCATAAAAAACCAAAACCTGATGAATTGAAATTAGGTAAGCTAGTGATAATGGCTAATAAAGATTCCTAACTGCTCACATTTATTACAGAGGCATCCCATTGACATCAGTTGTCAAGAAAATATTAAGTATGCTTATTCTCAGGATATTAAAGAGAAAGATTGACGGAAAGCTGAGAGATGAACAAGTATGATTTTTAAAAAGTAGAAGTTATACTGACCAGATTTCAATTTTCATATATGTTGTAAAACAATGTGTAGAATATAGAAATCCACTTTTGGTGATCTTTGTGGAAAATGAAAAAAGCCTTTAGTAGTGTGCACCATCCAATTTTGTGAAATCCTGCATTATTATGGAGTTCCTCTCAAATATGTATATTTGATTAAGTCTGCTCATGAGTATAGAAAGTGCATAGATATTGTTAGTGGAGTCCTATCAAATGACTTTCTAGTGAACAGCAGAGTACTAAAATGGAATGTTTTGTTACCTATGTTTTTTATCCTTTTCATGGATTTTGTAATGAGTAAGACAGTTGGAGATGATGAAGGGAGGAATTTTCTGGATTGGTTATAGGGAATGTGCTGCCATAGAGTATGCTGATGATGCTGTCCCTATTAGAAGAACACCATAGGATTTGCAATACGTGCTTACCGGAGTGCATAAAATATCAAATAAAGTATGGATTAAGATAAATAAAATAAATGAAAGAGGGAGAAATGTTGAGAACAAAATATTTCACTAATAAGATATCAATGAAGGAAAAGAATTAGTGTGGTAGAATCATTTAAATATTTGGGAACTACGATCTCTATTACAGGGCCTTGAGAATTGGATTTATCGGAAGACTGAAAAAGGAAAAAAAAAATGCCTGAAATTTTAAACAAAATCGCCTGAAATTACACAAACATTAGGCTATGTATCAGTTTATTGGGATAGGTTTTACCGTATGGACATGATTCATGGTATGAAAATGAAACAATGTCCAACCAACTTTGTTGATTTGAGAACAAAGCCCTGAGAAAAATATTGGGAGTTAAATGGCAGGACAACATTAGCAATGAAACTTTAGAAGAGAATACACGATTACCATACATGGTGGATGAGATCATATTCAGTGGTAGATGGAGATGGTTTGGGCATGGTCTTCGTGGTCCCCAAAAGAGAATAGTTCACCAAATGTCTAACGGCTATACAATGTACTAGAAGAGAGGGAAGATCCAGGCCTATATTGTTGGGGACTATGAAGCCTGAAATCGGAGATGATGAATGGAGAAGGATTTATTTCAAAGCTCAAGATAGTGACAACTGGCGAAATATAATCGAAGCCTCTCGCGTGAATGGGCGCAAGAGGATATGATGATGCTTTATATATATATATATATATATATATATATATATATATATATATATATATATATATATATATATATATATATATATATATATATATATATATATACATATTTATATATATATATATATATATATATATATATATATATATATATATATATATATATATATATATAAAACTTAGACAGTAGTTGTAGGGAAAAATTATTATCAATGAAATTCTATATTGCTTAATATATGGACAATTCTGAATGTCTATTGATTTCCTCCTGAAATTAACATTTGTGCATGTTTTTACAATAGCATATGAAAAAATTGGTATTTATATAGTAATATGAATGACCTGATCTAGGTTGTTTTTTTTGGGGGGAGTGTGTGGTCCATTCAAAAGAGGAGTAGGATTTCGCACACAAATAATTCCAAGTGCTTTAATTTACTTTTACAATATTTTCTGGAGTTACAAAGAAAAAAGATGGTTTTCACTTACCCAAAATAGGTTCATCACTCCTCTTTTGAGTTTTGCGACCTGCAGAATTTACGATTCGTTTATTTTTCTATTTTTATTCTGTGTTTTTTAATTTTATACATATATATATATATATATATATATATATATATATATATATATATATATATATATATATATGTGTGTGTGTGTGTGTGTGTGTGTGTGTGTGTGTGTGTGTGTGTTTGTCGTATTTCAAAGTGAGCTGTTTATAGGATATGTTTACGGGGAACTCTGCCCACTCTGACATTTTCACCCACTGGTTCTGATTGTCCCCTACAAGATACTTTTAAATATTTTCAACCTCTCCATTATGGAGCTCAACAAGCAAATTTGCTGATGAACGATAACACACGATAGTAAAATAATCTATTTTTCATGATTTTGGTCATCCGTTTGCATTCTTCGTTTGCAAACTCTCGTCCATTTTCATTGATTATTATACGTGGACGGCTGAACCATACTACAGAGGAACGCAAGGCCTTCGTAATCAAAGCTGAATTTTTTTCCGCATTGCATGTATATGTGTACGTGTGTGAAATGTGTGAATGCATATTCAAGTACTGAAACACCCATCCCCTGTGGTAAATGGGCCTAGGAAACCCATTTTCTCTCTATTGAATTGACCCCATTCGGGCCTTGATACCGTGTGTTTTTCGTTCGTCATTCAATTACAAATATTCTTTATAGTTTAACAGTGTCTTTCTTCAATCTTATCCAAAAACAAATTACCTTCTTGCTCTAACTACGGACTTTTCTATACCTACATGTCCTGCATAACGACTTACATGAATTACCAGTATGGGTTTCTTTATCAAAGAGAAAGGAAGAACGTGTGATTGGAAGTCATCCGTTCTCTTCTCATATTTAAGAAATAAAGTATCGTGTTCTATGGGTAAGATATCTAGGAACTTCCCCGTACCTCATACTTAAGCCTTGAACTGTTCAATCCAGACTTTAGACTTTAATAATGCAATGTCAACCACACACCCATTCATGCGGCATGCATGCTGAGTTCCCACACAGAACATCCTTGACTAACATTCACATAATGATTTTCGCTCCTCCCTCCCTCTGGAGTCATCAAGATCTTTCTTTTTTCTATATGCTTTATCTGCAGGTGTACTTGAACCTGAATTCTTTTGCTGTTGTTTGTTCCACCTAGTATATCAAGTTTTACTGCCACTATTCTTCAGAGGGGCGCTGAGCCCTTATGGGAATGTCAGCCGTGTTCAGCACCAGGCACTCCTTCAACATTTGGATGGCATCAGTAACTAGTGGTTCTTTAAACGAGTTGCAAACATGATTGCAGCTATATTGTAAGAGCAGGAAAAGCATTCCTGTTAGCACAAGTGGGAGCAGCAGTCATCTGGGCTGCTCTACACGTCAAACCTACCCCTCCCTGGGAAGACTTACTTGCTGGCCCTCAGTTCTGGCTTGGGGACTGACTGGCTCCGCCACCCCCCCCCCCCCCACCTACGGGGCCAGGAATTGCTGGCTTATGCCTTGCCACTGCTGTCTTGGGTCTTGTCCGGTTGAAGGAGTGGATCGAGTAACACCTGACCCCGTTCTCTCATCGTCTAACCCTTCCTCTCATTGGTGCAGGGGTTGGCGTGGTTTCTTAGGCTGAGGCTGGTTTTGGGACAACCGTTCAGGAGATCATCTGTAGCTTGGCAATCAAAGGTCGGTTGATGTTCGTGTGAGGGACACTGAACCTATAGGTGACCTCTCACCGGCAACTCCAGAAACCATCAGTTGTCATATTCCCACCTCACTATCCTTTGCCTCTTCGAAAGCTGGGAATTGGTTGGTGCTGGTAAGGTGCAGGGCTACCTTGATGGTTGGGTTGCTGCTATCATGTGTGCTGGGAAATCAGTCACCCCTCCCCGTTCCTCTTCTTTTCTTAACAGGTTCAGAGCTGACGACACAGTGGGAATGTCAGCTTTAAAGGACTTCCCAGGACGGAATGTCATCCCGGTAATGGGTCGTGTATCCATTGTCATTTCCTTGCAGATTTGTTGCTGGTCCTCTGGACTCTTCATTGCTTCCAGACCAGGGATATCATAGTCCCTATATACCTAGTTGACATAATTTGCAATTGATATTCCCATCTGCAAGGTAGGATGGTATTCCTTTCATAGAATCAACGTTTCGTGTTGAAGGAGAGCCAAAACGTCGCTGGAGTCAGGCCTTGAATGACTCCCCGTCCCTTTGCAAATTTATCCAGCTAAATAATCAGACAGCTGCTGCTCTGGCTGTCTTCTGTGTGGTCTGTGCAATCCGCTTTCTGTCAGACCATCCTTCAATGGCAATTTCAACGATCATCAATCAAAAAGAAACTCTCAGCTGCATATCTCAAAGTCTGGTGAAGGAGTCACTGTTTTTCTTAAAAGAGCGTTCAAGTCACTTTCCAGCGAGGCAGATGCTGCTGTCTCACTTTGGCCCCTTGGGTCCATACACAAATGTTTGCTCATTTGCAACCTCCCACCAAATTGTATGTGTATCCCGTGCCTTGCCCTTTTTAGGATTCTGTTTACCGAGTATCAGGCCTGTTGTCTCTGTTCAGCGTCTAGCTTCTCATGTTAACCATGATTCTTTCACTTTATCACTAAATCTTTTGTCGGGTAAAATCACTTAGCACAGACATTATTCCACTTATTTCCAAGTGGTAGGTTGGCCAGGATACCAGCCACCAGTTGAGATACTACCGCTAGAGACTTATGGGGTCCTTTGACTGGCCAGACAGTACTACATTGGATCCTTCTCTCTGGTTACAGTTCATTATCCCTTTTGCCTACACAAACACCGAATAATCTTGCCTATTCTTTACATATTCTTCTCTGTCCTCATATACCTGACAACACTGAGATTACCAAACAATTCGTCTTGTCACTTTCCTCTTGGTAAGGGTAGAATAAACTCTTAAGCTATGGTAAGCAGCTCTTCTAGAAGAACACTCAAAATCAAATTATTGTTCTCTTGCTATGGTTCTGTACCATGGTCTTCCCCTGTCTTGAGTTTGAGTTCTCTTGCCGGGTACACTATTCTATCTTATATCTCTTCCTCTATAAAAACTTGAACAAAGTTCAAGTTTTTATAGTTTACAGGAGAGATATTTAGTTCAATGTTACTGTTCGTAAAATATTCTATTTTTCCTGGTTTCCTTTCCTCACAGTGCGATTTTCCCTTTTGGAGCCCTTGGGCTTATAGCATCCTGCTTTTCTAACTAGTGTTGCAGCTTAGCAATTAATAATGATAATAATATAAACCACACACCTGACACTACTTAATAATACCCGATCTATGTAATTTCCGGGTTCAATAAATTCTAGAGAACACAAAAGGAGTAGGATTTTATGCACAAATGATACCCGAGTGGCTCACCTTTTACATACTATATTATCTTGGCACTTAACAAATGCAGCTATAACTCCCCACGATCGATTTATAAATACAGCGGTTTTAGATGTTAATTTCATATTAAGATATAATAACTATTCAAATTCTACTTACTATAATAACACTTTTAAGTTTGCCATAATATTTTGTATACATAGACATATTACGTTTTGATACGTAAATGTTTTTGATCGTTTTATAAAATATAGGCAACTTAAACTTTAATTACTATAATAACACTTTTAAGTTGTCATAGATATATTAGACTGTGATACGTAAATGTTTATGATCATTTTATAAATTATGGACCACTTAGTAGTCCTTAATATAATTTCACATAAAACCCAGATATATAACATCTAACTAGAAAAGCACGCTGGAAATGCAGACCTCCAATCCCGGCAGTTTATTTCCAGAAACCAGCATGCCTTCCCCAGAATCAATTTAAACCGTTGGCGTATTTGAAATCTGTGTGTCAACCATGTGCGAATATGGGATTAAGGTTAGGATTACTTCAGTGTACATTTTGCTCGACCTTAACCATAACCTTTGACCTAGGGCTTCAAAAATTTAATCACTTCAACGTCTCAATATACCAATTAATCCTTGAAAGTTCCACTATTCTATGCGTAAAATGGGTTGCAAAAAAGTTGTTCACAAACAAACAGACAAACAGAAGAGAAAACATAGCCTATTCCCAACTTCGTTGGTAGTTGTAATGAGATTTTAGAGGTATGACTGTAATGTTTAGTTATAAATAAAGTACAGAAAGTAACTAAAATTACTTAGTACTAATTCGACTTTATGGATACATTTAGCACTTACAAATAAAGTTTGAATTGAAGGACGTTGTTGACATTCCACTAGTCGCTTTCTCGACAAAAAATAATTTGACAGTTAGGTAATACAGCAAAATATATGAGCTAAATGAAAATATCGATTTTTTGTCGAAAAAAAAAATAAATGGAAAATAATATAAAACGTCCAGTTATAAATAGAGAATGATAAAAGCGGGTGTCGAAGTTTTCAAGGGTCTAATACAACACTACCCATTTGTAAAATATTTCCTCTAACTTTCACATTAGAATTATCGTTTTCCTTCCCAACCGAAAACCAAGAAAGACCAACTTCGTGCACCAATCTTAAACGTAGTTCCCTCTGTCGTTGCCAAAGTTGGGAAAACCCAAATAGTTTGGAACCACGAATAATGCCAGAGGGACGCGAAGGCATCACCTTCCCAATATCTTTTCCTGTCTTCTTGAAATTTGATTATCATTGATGTTCTTCAATATAGATTCATTTCCTAAACTAACTCATTGGTGATTTATAGGAATATAGGTATTTCATTTTTATTGTAAATATACTTTTGTTATTGTGATTGCATATTTACAAATGCCATCGCAAACGCTTTAGCCATAAACTATACAGATAGTAGTCAGATGAACAACAATATTCCGCAAGAAAGTACGATTATTTCTTTTCCAGTTACAGCATATTTTTTTTACAAGATATGCAGGGAGGGTAATATAAAACGTACCACGCGTGAAAGCTTGAAGTGTACTGAAAATTTATGAATATAGTATGCAAATATACAGGATTAGTTTACATATATATAAGTCAAACTCCATTATATATGATTATATGAAAAAGGTAAGTCTATCTAAATACCTAGATTTTTGTATAAGCCCACCCAAAGGCTTGGTATAAAATCCTTCATGATGATAACTTTATATAGCAAGCTACAGTGGGTAATAATAGTGAGTATCTCTTCCTTTAGGTTGAAATGAGGAAAGATATATTTTATAATGTTTTTACCTTAAGAACCTGTAACATTTTACCGTATCGCACGAACGTACAGATTACGCCCGGAAAAAAGTCATCAGTTCATTTCCGTTAGCAAAGTTTACGCAGTTGTACCTCGGGGATGCAATAAAACGGAAGTGGATCAGTTATAATGAACAACAAACGGATCTGAACGGATTAGCTGTGAACTGACTAACAAACACCAACGGATAGGAATGAAGTGACAGCGGACAATTACAGGACAAGAACGTATAAAACGTGGGAGTACTGGATAAATAAAAGGTAATACGGACTAATACTAGAGAAGCAATGGAGGAGAACCGCAGACTAATCAGACAATATCGTACATCGACGGGGTGATATATATATATATATATATATATATATATATATATATATATATATATATATATATATATATATACATACATAAATATATATATATATATATATATATATATATATATATATATATATATATATATATATATATATATATATATGTGTGTGTGTGTGTGTGTGTGTGTGTGTGTATTTATATATATATATATATATATATATATATATATATATATATATATATATATATATATATATATATATATATATATATATATATATATATATATATATATATATATATATATCATATCGTCATCATCAGCCAATACCAGTTTACTGTGGGAGGAAGGCCTCAATCATATCCTTTCACACCAGTTGCTCTATGGTCTTTCTATGTCAGTCTATAACTGTAAATTTTCATAGCTCGTCAATCTATTGTCTTCGCTTCCTTCCCCTGCTTTATTTACTATCGATAGGTACCCAATTTGTTACTTTTATGTCCATCTATAATCTTTCATTCTCATTATATGGTTTGTTCATAGGTTTTTTCAGTTTTAACTAGCTTATGTTCTAAGGCTTTTAGTAGGGCTCCAAGTTTCTGAAGCATAAGTTAATACTGCTGCGGCCAATTAATTAAATATTTTAGTTCTAAGAGGATGTGGCATTTTCCTTTCCTTACTCTTATCTTGTTTAATAAAAGCGGTCTATACTATACTTAACCTTCTTTTAATTTCGGCCTCCTGTCTTGGCGAAACAACTACAATCTGTCCTAAGTAGGAACACTATATTCGTGAACATTCTCTAGAGTTTTGCCCTTAGCCTTTATTTGTTAATATCTTGTAATTCCAGTCAATATCATCTTAGTTTTATTCATATTCGTTTCCAGTTCTACATTGTTGGTTTCTCCAATCAAATCATTTATCAGTTTTAACAATTCCTGCTATGATTCACTAAGTAGAACTACGTCGTTGGTAAATCTCAATTTCGTAATGTATTCCCCTTTAGTATTAATTCTGTATTTTCCACCTTTTAAATGTTTAAACTCTTCTTTTATGTACGCTGTGAATTATTTAGGAGAGATGAGGTCTCCTTGTCTATCCTCTCTCTCTATTTGAATGTTCCCACAATATATATCTTCATTTGTTCTAACATAAGATTCATCCATTGCATACCTTCATGGTGCTTTTCATTATTGCTAAAGTTTTGACAGCATCAAAAGCTTCCTCATGGAATATAAATAGCATACATATTTCTATAGGTAGTAAGTTGACCAGGGCACCAGCCAACCGTTGAGATACCACAGCTAGAGAATTACTGGATCTTTTGCCTAGCCAGTCAGAGCTATTTGTGATAACTCCCTCTTGATACGGCTTACTTTCCCTTTGCCTATTCTTTGAACATTCTGTTCTTTCATACACCTGACAAAACTGTAATGGAATGTCTTATTTTTTGTGTATTGTCATTCCCACTATCCAATCGCACTGATAATTTGTTCATTCCGGTATTTTCCTGACCATTGTGATTGAATTTTTTGTGCTTTTCTTGACAGGAATGAGTTGTATATATACTAAAACTAGGGTCAAATAAAAGTCAGTTGCATTCACAAGAATCTCTCAGTTACAACCTAATAACTCGCCAGCACATTGGTGATCTCCGGAGTGTTCGGGTTCCTCCCTCTTCCCCCTCACAACCATGCCTTTTTGTATGATAATGCGGCCCTCGGGCACTCACACTGCTGTCAACACA
>NC_090732.1:50746579-50764079 GCF_036898095.1 Palaemon carinicauda | reverse complement strand
GATGGTCTCTATCCTCTTGAACTTCATCCGAGCTGGAAGAGAAGGTATATGGGAACTCCATCTATCTTCATTTGCGAGGATGCTTCCTTGGTTCGCTTTGTACAACCATACAAATTACACAAGATGGGGACCAGTGTATTTGGCCGATATGAGACAACTACCTAGTTCTGCTCCTTATGTTCATGATCAGTTTGTTAGAGGGAAATTTTCAGTGAAAAGGACAAACAAGAAATTCTTGCAGGTATCAATTGATCAGGCCCTCGAGCATGTAAGTAAGGTGTCAAAGGTCAGCGGCGGAATCATTGGGATAACAAAGCGGAATGCTACAAGAGATAAATGGTGTCTGGTGTACAATGAAAAGGCAAGATTGGCAGAGGCGACCTTTGAAATGTTTAACCTCCATGTAGATGATGATATCGATGATGAATGGTGTCACCTAGAGTCTGGCCCTACTCGCCTTAAAAGAGACGAAGATAATGGAAGAATTCAAAAGATTTGGTGTATTTAGCTTCAGTGAAGAACATCACAAGGACATAGTTAGCCTGACAACAAAAGACGTTGTTCCAGAAGAAATTACAAGGAATATAATGAAAGCCCTAATAATCGGAATGTCACTTCTGGAATCCTTTGTAGCCACCAGACTTCTTTTAAAGTCAAAGGACTTCTGTGGAAAAATAGCCCGCACAAAACTGCAGCCGTCAGCTCCATGTACAAAACTCAAGCTCCTTCAGTAGGTGGGAAACAGAAGGAAGTCAAAGCCGACCGTGATCTTATTCACAGATTGTTCGTTGCTTCACAAAGCGGGAGAGAGGTAGACTTAGTCAGTATCTTACAGCATGAACTATCCCCAGTCCCAAGGGCATTTGCTGGAACAAATCGTCAACTTCATACAACAGATAAAGCTCAGCTACAGGACTTGCTGGCAAAGGATATAGAGATCCCAGTTACACTTCCCTTGAGTGAAGCCAAAACATGCCTTCTTATCGATGGTCAAGCACTAATAAAAGCTATTGGAAAGCCAGAAAATGTCAAAACCTTTGGTGACCTAGGTGAAGTGTTCTGCACAAACATCTTGAACCGCTTTGGGACAACATACTCACGGATTGATGTCTTGTTTGATCGGTACATTGACAATTCAATAAAATCAGGTACACGTAAGAAACGAGCTGGAAAAGCAAGACTAATTAGACGTGTCATCAGTTCAAAAGCTGTAAAAGTTCCACCCAACTGGAAATCCTTTATGAGTTTGGCTGCAAATAAAGCTGATCTAGCTGCTTTTCTATCCAGATCCCTTGTTGAGAAAGCTGAAAGAGAGCTGTCATCTGAGTACGAGCTTGTTTTGGCTGGAGGATTTGAAGATGTCTCAGGGGTTTGGTCATCCTTAAGTCGGACTATTGATCACCTCAAATCGACACAAGAAGAGGCCGATACTCGTCTCATACTTCACGCTGAAGATGCATGTATCAATGAGTATGCAAGAGTAGTATTGGAATGCAGAGACACAGATGTGCTAGTGTTGGCACTTGGTTTCAGAGACAGGCTACCAGCACAAATATGGATGTACACAGGTAAAACGGGTAAACGGCCATACTTTCCAGTACATGAGATAAAACTCCCCGAGGAGATTGTAAAGAACGTTATAGCTTTTCATGCAATCACAGGATGCGATAGTGTCAGTCAATTTGCAGGAATAGGAAAGAAAACAGCGTGGAAAGTATTCATTCAGGAACCTGAAAGTTTGGAACAGCTAGGGTCTGTGGAGCTGACTCCAGAAGCAATATCAGGTGCAGAAAGATTTGCTTGCAGGCTCTATGAAAAAGATTGCGATCTCATTAATGAAGCAAGAGTAAAGACCTTTGTCCAGGGAAAGAAAACCCTTGACGCCCTTCCACCAACTAAAGATGCGCTTGACAAACATATAAGGCGCGCTAACTACCAAGCCCTTGTCTGGAAGAAAGCCTTGACTCCATCTCCCGTGCTACCTAATGCGACAGACAGTGGTTGGATACTTGAAGATGGAATGATAAAGCCAGAACTAATGACATTAGCACCTATTCCGAAAGCTTGCACTGAGTTAGTGACCTGTTCATGCACAACTGGCTGTGGCAAGAGATGCGGTTGTGTGAGAGCGGGGCAGAAGAATTGCACAAGTGCTTGTGCTTGTGAGGGCTTATGTAACAATAATACAAACACAGAGGATGATGATACAAACTAGCTAGTCAGTGAATATGTTAGAAGTTAAGTAGTTGAAGTTAAATGACTGCCCATGTGTGCATACAAGTAACTCAGTGGAAAAGCAATTTTGACTTCTAAAGCAACTTGATCATATTGGATAATTATGTAATCCTTGATGAACATGACCTTTGACCCTTTTCAACTGAAAACACCCCTTATACACTGTACTATTCTAAACACAATGATTATAATAGAACAATAGCAATAAAATCACAACAAGTATTCAAAACATGATTTTCAACGATTTTAGGGATTTTTCCAAAAAGGGTGGAAATTCGATCCCTCATAAATATTAGGTAGAAAGGAGTTAAAAGACCCTTTTATTTTTAAAAACTGCCTAAGGACGTCCTCTTAAGATTAAAACCATCCTTATAAAAATATATGCAGGCAAAGTATGATATTTGAGGTAAAAAATATTGAATATCCCCAAAATTGGTAATCACGTGATCACTTGACCTTTGACCTAATTAGGACCCTCAATTTACATAATCTTTCATTTTTTTTTTTTTGTAAAGGTGTTATCCTAAGCTTCAAAATGAGGTATCATAATCATGTATAGCATACAATATGATCGAATTACAGAGTTTTTCATAAACAAGTCTTCAGTGTTTTCGTCGTTTTTTTCAAATTGCGTATTCGCTAAAAAGGGTTAATTTTGGCCCTTTTCGGAAAAATCTCAAGTGTCATCCACCCTTACTGAATGCAGGACATCATATACTAACAATATATGGTGGATGCTGGCTTGTAACAGAAAATTATTTTAAAACCTTAACGAGGCCTCTTTTCAGATTTCGCCCATCTACTACTATGAAGAAGCCTTACATGAATTTATTTTGATATTAAAATTGCAGAAACTGTAAATTTAAACTCTAAGGTATTGGTAGTGCTTTTGTATTACTCCAAATTATTATAAATGTAACTTTTGTAGAACATGAATTCAATAACATCTGGGCAGTCAGAACAAAGACTCTCTTTTAAATATCACATAAATATATTAGAGAAAGTAGGGCGCTAGGGAGAAGCCAGGGCTTTTTTTTTTTCATATTGCCGGCACTTTTTAAATATATTTTTTAGTATTTATGGAACGTGTTCATTGATATATTTGAAAAGATTAAACTTAGCATAATTTAAAACAGAACGTCCATCAATATTCTAATGACAGCCAAGTAATTATATTCTCTCGTGGATATAGTAAGGTCATTTGTGGAGATTTAGGTTTTTCCTAGGTAGTTTGAATTTTGATTTTTAGAATTGTACCAACCGTGTGTCACATGATCGTAAATAAATCCTTTTGTATATATTATGCTTGTATCTGCGCTTTTTCCTCGCACTAAAAAGAACCAGAATAAACATGTCTGCGTTTTTCCTCTGTAACATTGTCTGTTTCTCTAACAGGAAATTTCCTGTTGCCTTGAGGTTTTGTATATAAAGTTGAGTGTTCTTTAATGAGGTTACTCAGTTGATTGCTTCCTCCCTTTGAGTCACAACCTTCTCTCGGCCCGTCACATTGGTGACCCCGGAGTAACCTCCTACCTGCACAAAGCAAAGGTTTTCTCTACGCTCAACCTCCTGAAGGGGTATTATCAGGTGCCTATGAACCCAGAAGACATCCCCAAGACCGCCATCACCACCCCGTTTAGTACATACACCTTCAATTACTCCTGTTTTGGCCACGTTTCAACGTCTCATGGATGTCATCTTAGGGGACCTCCCTTTCCGTGTATGTTATGTGGACGACATTCTTGTGTTCTCCTCCTCGAAAGAGGAACACCTCCTTCACCTGCGCATCGTGCTCGACCGCCTGCAACAAAACGGCCTTGTAGTCCGGTACAACAAATGTACCTTTGGCACTAATGAAGTGTCGTTCTTAGGGCACCGCATCACTCCTGAAGGAGTCCATCCCCTCCCTGAGAAGGTAGCAGACGTTCAGAACTTCAATGTGACGGGCCGAGAGAAGATTGTGACTCAAAGGCAGGAAGCAATCAATTGAGTAACTTTATTAAAGAACACTCCTTTATATACAAAACCTCAAGGCAAAAGGAAATTTCCTGTTCGAGAAACAGACAATGTTACAGAGGAAAAACGCAGACATGTTTATTCTGGTTCTTTTTAGTAGGGGGAAAGAGCACAGATACAAGCATAATATATACAAAATAATTCATATACGATCGTGTGACACACGGTTGGTACAGAATACCAGCCATGCATATCATATCTGCAAGTAAGTGTATATGTAACTGAAAATCGTCATAGATTATTGATTTGCTCTAAAACTATATATTTCTTATATTTAGTTCTGAAATGCAAATACAACCAAGGTAGGGAAATCGGAGACTGGAAACCTCTGTTAAGGTTATGTGAATATTAACAAAAGCTTTTTTTTTTCTCTAAACGTTTTATTTTCCGTGTAAAAAAGACATTCTTCACTATGTATAATCAAATTTGTCAAAATATTCCAGGTTATTAAGTTTTTTTTGTTTTTGTTTTTTTTTACAAATATGAATAAGTAAATAACGATTTATTTTCATAGACAAATGACAATTTCCATAGGGATGACTATAGGCATATAAATTATTAATATCAAGACACGAGTATATATTAGAACTTGACGATTTGTGTATTGAAAGACAGTATGCCTGTAACAAATATGCAAAAAAAAAAGCGTATAATATGTTGTTACAAATCTTGCTGATTGACCAACAGACAGACAGACTGACCCACCAAAATTGCACAGAAACAAAATGGTGATTGTCGCTCCACAATCTGATACTAAGGAAAAAGAGAAAAAACCTAAGGCATAGGACTCTACCGAAAATTCATTTGCATATATTTTATGGAAAGTTTAGCAGTTTCCCTTTAATAGCTTCAATATTTATGAGATAGTCCCCTTGGTTCTATAGGGCCATTAAGGGTATATATTGGACAGTAAACTGTTTACAGTAATTTTCACCGAATGACATATTGGTATCGGTTGTAACTCTTATTTTGTTCTATCTTTGGGCTTTGTGTGTACATCTATTTCACTTTAAGTGACCGGAAGCCAATACTGCGTCTATTAATAGCAATAAATGATTATCTATTAAGTTTTATGAGCTCTTATATGCAAGCATTTATTTCTTTATCCATTCATACCTTCTTTCTCTTTTTATTTGTCAAAAAAGATATTTTGGCAATTCTCACAAAAATATCTTTATGAATTTCTGACAATACCTGTTCGCTGACATTGTGGAATGTGAAAATATGTGCCATACCAATTTATTAGGCAATATCCCTATAATTCCTAATACGATGATAGAGTAAAGTTAAAATAAATTATGTTTCCTAGTTATTCATGACAAGTATAATGCATAATGCATTTTTACCACATGATAAGAAGAATTTTCCATCTTCTTTCAATTATTTTCATTCTCACTTGAATCACAGACTTTAATCTTATTTTTTTTTTTTGGGGGGGGGGGAATTTGCAAAAACAAAACTTTTTCTCTGTTGTACACCAAATAAATTTCCTGATTTATGATAAATAACCTTTTGGTTCATAACATTGTATCTAAAGAAAAATACATTGACTAATGAATATAAGAATATCTCTCCTTCATTCGATTACATTTTGTTATTCATCTTAATTTGTAAGTTATCATTATTTTTTTATCAAAAGAAACGTAAAAGGTGATGGCTTTCTTCGCACATTTTACTTTCAAATTAAAGTTGAATGAAATTCAGATATTCGCTTGAGCAAAATGGCGTAAAAGCTTCTAACTTTCAGTAAGAAATATGCAGTCTTATATTCCCTTTTGTGCTTCCATGTCAGCCCGCAGATTTCCCTTGAGGCAGATAGAACACAGGTGTGGATGGACAATTTTTTTTTCTCATGCTTTTCTCTTACGGATTTTCATCTCTTGTTTTCTTACTTTGAAAACAGACTCATTGTATTAGTTTTTTGTTTTTGTGGCTCTATCACGAAATAGGAATCCGTGAAGTAAGTTGGAAGATTATCATTATGTTAAAATTAATCCATTTTTATTCATACGAAGACAGAACGATTAACAGATGTTGTGCAGCAAAAAATTCAAGATTAATTCACTTATTAGAGAGCCCACTTCATTTCACAATTTAGAAATAATTGAATTTGATAACAATTATAATATAAGTGTAAAGTTCAAGAGGAGCTTAAAATTATTATAAAATATTCTTATGGATGTATAAACTGAAAACTAATTCTTATATCACGGAGGATATAGCTACAACAACCCTGATTAATTCATGAATAATATCTTTGTCAAAAACTATTCATGAAAATGATAGATGGTAAAGTAAGTTAGGATAACCTTCATAGTCATGTAAATAGCTGGAGTTTGTTGAACTAATCCGTTAAATCCTTTCTTACAAAATATGTCACACACAAACTGGAATCAGGTAACGTACTGAAACTGTTTATTAAATTCGGAAATGAAGGAATCGATAAACTCTCTCTTACTCATACAGATACTTTCATAATAGTACCTGTGACTCATTTCAATTAATGCTGTGACTTGAATCTTTCATACTTAATATTTTTGCAGACGGTACTCCGCTACAGAGAGAATGCTGGAGCCAGGAAACTACAAGATCGCTAGGGCACCAGCCACATCTTGATATACTACCGCTAAAGAGTATGGGGTCCTCTGACTGGCCACACAGTACTATATCGGATTATTCTCTCAGGTTACGGTTCACTTTCTTTATGCATACATATACACCTAAGAGTCTGGCCTATTCTTTACGTATCCTCCTCCGTCCTAATACACCTAACAACACTGAGATTACCAAATAATTCTTCCTCACCTAACGGGTTAACCACTGCACTGTAATTGTTCAATGGCCACTTTCCTCTTGGTAAGGGTAGAAAAGACTCTTCAGCTTTGGTAAGCAGCTCTTCTAGGAGGACGACACTCCAAAATGAAACCATTGTTCTCTAGTCTTCTGTAGTATCATACCCTCTGCTTGAGGGAACACTCAGGTACGCCATTCTGTCTCATTTCTCTTCCTCTTCTTTTGTTAGAGTTTTCATAGTTTATATAGGAAATATTTATTTCAATGGTACTGTTCATAAAATATTTTCTTTTTCCTTGCTCCGTTTCCTCACTGGGCTATTTTCCCTTTTAGAGCCCCTTGGTTTATAGTATCCTCCTTTTCCAACTAAGGTTGTAGCTTAGGAAGTAATAATAATAATAATAATAATAATAATAATAATAATAATAATAATAATGAGTGATGTCATTCTTTACCGTGCTAGGCGGTATATCTTAGCAATCCATGTTTGCCAACGGTTATACTCGTATAGGCGGATAAGCAACTTGGTGGAGTAATGAGAGCTTTGGGTGTAGAGGAAATGCCCTCCTGAATCTCGATGAAGTCACTTTCAGCAGGGTGACGGATTTGGTTTAAGGCGATGGACAAATTGTCTCTTTGGCTTTTACTCCTGCTGCCTGGCAGTTGATCTTACAAGATTTATTATGGTCCAGCAGGGGTCACTTGCCTAAGCTAGATAGGCACTGCGCACCACAAGGAACTGTCTATCCTTTGATGTATCTAGCTAGTGATTCATCTATGGATCTAGTCAGTCATGGAAAGAAAAGATGATAGAATGACCCGCAGCCGAGGGCATAGCGGGGTGTTAAGAATCTCTCGGTTTTTAAATACTAAATAAAAATTTAAAACAGGTAATTGGAATGTTAGGACCATGAATCATGTTAGGAAGTTGGAGCAGGTGGAGAGTGAATTAATGAAATATAGTTTGGAAATCTTGGCACTAAGGGAAACACAGTGTAAGGGGATTAGTGAGGAAACCTTAGACTACAGCGATATATATATATATATATATATATATATATATATATATATATATATATATATATATATATATATATATATACATATATATATATATATATATATATATATATATATATATATATATATATATATATATATATATATATGTATAAATATACATATATATATATATATATATATATATATATATATATATATATATATATATATATATATATATATACATATATATATATATATATATATATATATATATATATATATATATATATATATATATATATATATATATATATATATATCTACTCATGGAGATCAGATGGAATTGGAAGAAAAGGGGTAGGAATGATGATGACAACAAAAGCAGAAAAGGCATTAGCCGAGTGGAGAGCCGTAAATAGTAGATTGTTACTAGCAAGGTTCAATTCAAAGCAGTGCAATATGAGTATTATAGTTGGTTATGCCCCAACAAATGATTCCCCTGAAGAAAGGAGAGATGAATACTATGAAGAACTGCAGAAGGTAATAGATGAGATCCCTGAGAGAGATATGAAAATTGTGATTGGTGACTTCAATGCTAATGTTGGAAATAATAATCAAGAGATAGAGAATGTGATGGGTGTCTAGGGTCTTGGCGAAGTGGCAAATGAAAATGGAGCACATTTCATAAGATTTTGTTCTGCAAACAATCTTGTCATTGGAGGTACTTTCTTCCAACAAAAGAACATCCATAAGTATGCATGGACTTCACCATGTGGCAATTAAAAATATCAGATAGATCAAATTACCATTAAAAAAAGAGAGCAGGTGGACTATGATAAATGTAAGAAGCTATAGAGTTGCAGATATTTGTGTGGATTACCAGCTTCTCATTACCACACTGAAACTGAAACTGAAAGCCCCAACAGAAAGCTAGATAGAATAACTAGGTTTGATACAACCAAACTTTTTTAATAAGAGCACAAAGAAACATTTGCAATTGTATGTAGGAATAAATTTGCGGTCTTAGAGACTTTAAGAGACGAAGAACAGACAATTAATGAAGAATGGTGTGATATTAAGAAAACCTATCAGTCAGTTAGTATTGAAGTCTTGGGACATGCAGTTAAAATTAGAAAGCCCTGGATATCAAATAACAATTAGGAGACAAAGACAGAAATAGATTATTGAAAGTTTTTAAAGATGTAATGAAAATTACAAGGGAGAACACGTTACTTATTCCAGTATTGATAATGAGGTCAAAAGAAAAGCCAGGAATGACTAGAGAGAATATTTAGACAGTAAAGCAGATGAGGCTGACTCTGCCATGAATTCAGGAAGTGGCTATGGTATAAGAATTGCTCATAGAATTATCAATCAAATCTCGAATGTGGCAAGGAACAAGAAGCATATACTCATCAAAAAGAGAGAAGGATATGTTATAACAACAGAAAATTAATGAAGACAACGTTAGATGGAACACTTTAGTGACATTATGAATATGAGATATGAAGTAAATAATTTGATGGATATACATGAAGCTGAGGGAGACCTTGATGTACCCATGAACAAATTCAGTGTGTTTGAAGGCAAAGCTATCCTAAAAAGAACTAATAAGATGGAAACCCCGGGGATATGATGGAATAACTGCGAAGATGATGCGGGCCGAAAATGAAGTGACTCTCACACTACTAACAAGACTATTTTGTAGAATGTGGCATGCAGAGACAAAACCTGATGAATGGAAGTTATCAGTGTTGGTGCAAATAGCAAAAAAGGGAGACCTGACTGATTGCAATAATTACAGAGACAAAACACTCACATCACTTGTTATAAAAATATATAGTATGCTCATTCTTAAGAGACTGGAGAGTAAGATTGATGAAAAGCTGAGAGATGAACAAGCAGGATTTAGAAAATGTAGAAGTGGGGTTCACCAGATTTTCATTTTGAGACATGTTGTACACCAATGCATGGAATAAAGAAAAATCCACTTTTGACGGCATCTGTAGACTATGAAAAAGCCTTTGAAAGTGTGCACCGGCCTATTTTGTGGAGAGTCCTGCGTTATTATGTTATTCCTCTTAAATATGTAAATTGGATTAAGTCTGTTCATGACCATGGCAAGTGCAAAATTGATGTTAATGGAGTGGTATCAAATGAATTTCCAGTCAATAACCGAGTACTCCAAGGGAATATGTTGTCACCTATGATGTTTATCCTCCTCGTGGATATTGTAATGCGTCGAACAGTCAGAGATGGTGGAGAAGGACTGGACTGGATTGGTGATATGAATTTAACAGACCTGATGATGCTGTCCTTGTTAGCAAAACACCGAAGAATTTGCAATGCTTGCTTACCAGAGTGTATGAAATATTACACGTGGTTGGGCTGATCATAAATAGAAGAAAGACAGAGATGATGAGAATAGAGTATGCAATGGAATATGGAATATCATTGGAAGGAGAAAGGATTAATGAGATAGAATCATTTAGGTATTTAGGAGCTATGACCTCAATACAGGGTCTTTAGAATTAGAGTTTAATAAAAGATTGAAAAAAGGCAAACCAGGCAATGGCTAGGTTAAGTAAAATTTGGAAATCAAATCGCCTGAAATTACATATAAAAATCAGACTGTATATCAGTTTAGTGAGATCGGTGTTACTCTGTGGACATGAGTCATGGTATAGCATTTAAAGAATCTTCAATAAATTCAGTAGATTTGAGGACAAAGCCCTCATAAGGATATTGGGAGTTAAATGACAGGACAGGATTAGAAATGAAACTATGAGAAAGATTACTTGAGTGCCATATGTGAATGAGATCATGGTGAGGGGTAGATGGAGATGCTTTGGGCATGCTCTTCGCACTCCCCAACAGAGATTAGTTCACCAAACGTTCAGCTTGAATCCACTAGAAGAGTTGGAAGACCCTGGCCCACATGACTGGGGACTATGAAGGGCGAAGTAGGAGATGATGAATGGAGAAGTATTGAATTGAAAGCTCAAAATAGAGACGACTGGCGAAATCTAACCAATGCCCTTTGTGTCAATGGGCGAAGGAGGAAATGATGATAATAATGAATGTGTCATTCCAGAGGAATTGAAATTAGGGACCAACCTAGTTAACTGGTATAAATATTCTGAGGGGGTGAGTAAGACTCACATTTTAACCTGTGCTGTTCATGGGATACCAGTTTAGAAAATTCTATATCAAGCCCTTTGCAACAATGGACTCGAGAACTTTATCGGAGAAAGAATAGAAAAAGTGTAAAAAGCCTAAATAAGAGTATAGAAAATACTTCACTGTAGAAGAAAAGCTTGAGCAACGAGACCTCAGCTTGTAATAAAGACTTTTCTCTGACGGGAATCGAATCTGAGATTAACATAGCTTACAAAACTAGATTTTCTGAGAGAGTAAGTAAGCCTAACAATTTAGTTTACTTAGGATAAAAGGTATTGTTCCTGGAAACCTGGCGTCATTTCTGTAGTGCAATTGGAACCGCAAGCTTCATCAGAGAGGGGTCAAGCTTGTGAGATCAATAATAAAATTCTGTGGAGCCATGTGAAAATTTATTTATGCATTTCAAAAGCAATCATGAAATTTTTTTCCATTCAAAGAATCTTACAGATTTTATTTCTGAATACTTGTTAATTATTTTCAAAGTATCCAAATATATGTTGCATCTTAAATTTTCACCACATCGGGGTTTACAGAAAAGTGTAATTCCATCTTTCAACTAAGGGTCAAGTTTCAAGTTTTGCAACTTATATGTACAGGGACAGTAGCCCAACTCCGAGTGCCATCCTCCCAGAAGGTGATAAGAAAGCAATAGCCCTCAAGCACATTTGCATGTTAGTAAATACGTTTCTATGTATTAGCTATTTTTTCGATGATAATCGCTTACAAGCAGATGTAGTGATGGAAAAAATATAACATTCTGGACATTTTATCAGAAGAAAATGTAACAGAGAATAACCCTCCCAATTCAGAACCAGTGGCAACTATAAGATCAACGTATGCAAGAAGTCAATCCCCAATGTGGGGGAGGGTAGAGCAAAACCCCTGAGTGGAGTGACACACCTATGCTATGCGTGTCAAATCTACTGTATAGTCATCTACCTCAGGTATGACGATGGTATAGCAAGCGGATTTCGCAGTAACCATACAAATGTAATCCACGGCAATTGCGATAGGGATGGGCATTATGTGAAGACGTGGAAGGGGCAGCCTGCTGAGTGTACTGAATGTGGTGTAAATAAACTTATCTAAAGTTTTAAAGGTCACCCATGAATGGCAGAGGCAAGGGACAGTGACATGGCCCTATCAAGCAGGACAATGCCCTAAAGACTGACCATATATACATGTGATCAGCGCAAAAGTCCCTCTCCATCCAAGGTGGGACCAAAGTGGGCTAGGCAATAGACCTAGAGGCTCCCTCAAATCCCACATCCTTAGCTCAAAAGGATGGCGAGCTTGCAGCGACCAAACAATATATCAAGTTTGACCAGGACTCAAACCCAGTCTGGCGTTCACCAGTCAGGGACATTACCACATCAGCCACCACAAGGTATGTAGGAAAAAGGGATTGAGTAAACCAAGATGCTCGGCAAACTAGATGGCTTTGAGGGTTCAGTTGAGTAAATTATCTTGTGTGTGGAGGGTATAAGATCAATGTACTTGTGATCAGGATGAATAAATGAATAACGTTATTTGAGTGTAGGGAAAAGAAGCGCTTGAAAAATGTTAATGAGGATAAAGTGCAAGGAAAATTTATAGTTATAGATGGGAATCATCATAGGCATGACTGGGCGTAAATGTCTGAATAAGATTGGAAGATAATTATAATAAGACAGATGAAACGTGGCTGAATATGAGTGCTACTTGAAGTATGTGTTAGGGTGCGTTAGATGGTGTAAAAGAAAGTATGACACGCGAAACTGATATATTGGAGAATGGTGAATAGTATGAATAATTCTTTTATTAAAGTAATAAATGGTTTTAATTAAATGGGTGAAATGTTGACGGAAATAAGTGAGATTTTAGGGCCAAATAATGAATAGGATAGTGCATGATATATTAGATGATAGGAGTATAGACGAGAACCGTAATAGTACAAGGAATGATAGCAATATGGAAGAAGTGAATGAGAGTTATTATTATTATTATTATTATTATTATTATTATTATAACCTGCTAAGTTGTAACCCTAGTTGGAAAAGCAGGATGCTATAAGCCCAAGGGCTTCAACAAGGAAAATAGCTCAGCGAGGAAAGAAAATACGGAAAATCACAAGAGAAGTTTAAGAACAGAAATAACATTAAGATAAATATTTCATATATAAACTATAAAAACATAAAAATAACAAGAGTTAGTGAACCAAGATAGAATAGTGTGCCTGAATGTACCCTCAACCAAGAGATCTCTAACCCAAGACATTGGATGATCATGGTACAGAGACTATTGCCCTACCTAAGACTAGAGAACGATGGTTTGATTTTTGGAGTGTCCTTCTCATAGAAGACCTGCTTACTATAGTTATAGAAACTATTCTACCGTACCAAGAGGAAAGTAGCCATTGAACAATGACAGTGCAGTACAAGAGAATGTGTAAAGGATTGGTAAGTGTTCTGGGCAAAGGATTTGGCACAGTACTGTAAGTGGGAGGAGTTTGAAGGATCAAGTTTTTCGTTATTTGTCCAATCCTTTGAGAGAGAGAGAGAGAGAGAGAGAGAGAGAGAGAGAGAGAGAGAGAGAGAGAGAGAGAGAGAGAGAGAGAGAGAGAGACTTAATGTAATAATTATTTGGAGTGAGAAAGAATGTTTGTATAATTGAGGTTGTTTGTTTACATACTTGGTACCTAGTTTAGACATTAGACAATGTCTATGGCAAATGCTTTTCTATATTGACTAGAGCCAGAGGCAAAATGTTGTGAATGTTGGATTTATCTTTTCTTCCACCAGATTTTAAAGTGATCTTCATAATGCCACATAATTCCTTCTTTAGAGAGGTATTGGTTTTGGAATGTCGACTTTTTGCTGCTGACCAGGCCTGTTATAGAAGATTTTATATTAGACTGCTCTTGAGGATTGTGCAACTGTTGATGAGCCAGCCTGTTCCAATGTGGCAGAATACTGTATATATATATATATATATATATATATATATATATATATATATATATATATATATATATATATATATATGTACACACACACACACATATATATATATATATATATATATATATATATATATATATATATATATATATATATATATATATATATGTATGTCTATATATATATATATATATATATATATATATATATATATATATATATATATATATATATATATATATATATATATATATATATATATATATATATATATATATATATGTATATATAAATTAACTGAAAGAGGAAAATTATCTAGTCTAGCTGGTATGATTAAGAAAATAACAAATACAAGCATCGTTAAGTGTAAATTCCTAGATCTGAGAAACTGGCTATAGTTACACTGGTTCTGATAAGTGCTCTAAATTATCAGGAATTAAGCAAATATTGACCTATTTCATATCTATCATTTATTTCAAAACTACCAAGTAGTTACTTAGAAGAAATTGAAGTTTTGCCAGGAAATCAGTTTGTTTATAGAAAATTATACTCTAGGGAATCGGTCATATGTTCTGTTGTAAATGATATGCTGGAAATCATGGAAGAAAACAGATATTTTAATATTACTTGATCTTACTGCTGCTTTTGATACAGTTGTGCATGGGCTGCTACTGAATAACCTTTAGCCAGTAGCTATTGAAGATGAAACTTGTGAATGCCCAAAAGCCTACTTGGTTGACATAAATTACGATGGAAACTCTTATTCTGCATATGAACCTTTAATTAAACAGAGATGTAGCTCAGTGGAGTGTACTGAGCCAAATCCTATTCTGTATCTAGACTATTGGTCTGTCAAAAATACTTTCAAAGGTATGGTGGGGAATTCAAACTATTTGCACATGATACAAAATACTACTTATTGTAGTGCTGTATTAGGGAATAGATGAAAATTAAAGAACTAAAATTAAATTAAAATAAAACTGAGTTTTTGGTAGTTGGAAAGAAAAACAGCATAAGAAATTTAGGTGATACTCAAATAAATGTAAATAGCAACTCTGACCAGATATGATATCTAGTAAAGTCTGTGATTTAGGCACATTTCTTGACTGTAACTTGTCTTTCAATGCCCAAAATAAATAATGTAGTAAAAACTGCTGGCTATCATCTTACAAATGTTGCTTTTATAAAGAATTAACCAGATGAACATTCGGTAAAGAAACTTGTGATAAACTGTGTCATTACCAGGATTGTCTACTGTAACTGCTTCCACTACAATTTACCGAAAGTGTAACTTAAGAAATAAGGAAACATTATAAAATATTATGAAGACTGATAACAGGTGTCCCACCCCAAGAAACGATCACTCCTATACTAATTGATTTACAATGGCTGTCTATTAAAGCAAGGAATCAGTTAGAATATGTACTATAACCCATCAAGTTGTCAAAACTGGACTCCAAATTATCTAACAGAATTGCTACATATTGAGCAGGCAACAAATCGTGTTCACATGAGAATAATTAGAGATGGTTTCAAATTATTAGAACCTATATATGTCTACCGTAGGCTCTAGAACATTTAAATATGCAGCCCCAAGACTATACCATAAGCTCCCATTAGACAGTCGAAAGACTGGAAATATTAAGGCTTTCGAGAATAAATTGAAAAATATCGTGTTTTCTAAGAGCTTTGATACTGTGGATTTGACAGTAAACGTGCAATATGCAGTGCGAAGTGTTGAATGCTTTTGGACGAACATGATGCAATGACTGTGGAGGTCCTGTAAAGAATAGGGTTCCTCTGTATAGGACTAGAAAGCACCCTATAAAGTAAAAGTAAGTAAGTAACCGCCCATAACGTTCTTATTCATCTACCCGATATCATTATTATAGAAAAAACGGTAGAAAAACATCTTGATAATATCTGTAAAGTCTTAGAAGCATTGCGCCATAATGGTATGAAAAATAAATTAGTGAAAGTCAAAGTTTTTTAGTAAACAGGCCAGAATTTCAAGTCGTACAATAACCGCAAAAGGTTTGCTACCCTTTCCAGGTGAAGTAGAAGCTATCAAATATCTACACATAGGCGGCATACCTCCAAGGTAGTAGCTCAAGTTAATTGGTTTGCAGGGTATTACTGTAAATTTATAAGAGATTATGAAGAAATAGTGAGAGGGTTTGTAACACGCTTAAAGAAATAATAAGTAGTAAATTAGTGAGATGAAGAATAAAGGGCCTTTAGCCAATTGAAAGTTGCCTTAACTAGCTACGATTTGCTCACTTATCCTAGATTTGATTGTCCATTATGGATGACAGCTAAAATGAGTAGCGTAGATATTTTTGGTGTGATTTCTCAACGAGATTATAAGGGTATGGAACAACCTACCTTGTTTATTTTGCTTTACGGCAATGAATTGGGCATTGGCCATTCTTTGGGTTCTGGAGTGGCATCGGTTCTTTCTATTAAACAGCAAATGAGGTTACAAACTCATCATCGGGCTTTATATGGTTTATTTTACAAGAGAGAATTACGGTTTAGACAAGCGAAGTGGTTATAGGATGTTAGAATTTAACATCTAGGGTTTTTCCCACATAGAGGGCAAAGCTAATAAAGAAGCTGGTACCGTCTCCAGAGGCTCATTAAAAGTAGTAACCACTAGGTCACGAGATAGAAATGAAGATCAAAGCAGACTTAAAATGTTGGGTTAGCAAATCAAAATAGAAAACAGGATATAACTTTATGTGAGGAGCAATCAAAACATGGGAACCACGAGAGTTTAAAGAACTTACAAGAATTTTGGATATCTCAAAGACTTTTTAGCCCATCTGCAGAGACTCCATTTGCTCTTTGGTAGAGCAATTTACTTTAAGCATTTAGAGAGTTCTTATGATCTTGTCTCACTTATTTTTGAACTTGTTTACCGTGTCAGTGTTCACCACATCTACTGGAAGTCTATTCTAAGTATTTGCTAATTTGTATTTAAAGAAATTTCCACATTGAGTGGTTTTGTACCTTTTCAAGTCCAGTTTGTATCCGTTACCTACGGACTGATTTCTGCTAAGCGTGAATAGATTTTTGTAATGTACCTTTGTTATTCCTTTAAGAATTTTGAATGTCTCTATTACTGTACCTTTAGTCGTCAAGATTTTAGATTAATAAGTACAACTTTCCATTATCTGTCAATATACAAATTACCTTAGTGTTGGAACTAGTTTGGTGACCGTAGCTTGTACTGCTTCCAGTCTATCTATATCCTTCTGAATACTTAGAGCCCAGATTTAAGCTCTGTATTCTAGATGGGGCCTCACTAGTGATGTGTACAACTGTAGTAC
>NC_090732.1:50726579-50739079 GCF_036898095.1 Palaemon carinicauda | reverse complement strand
AGGACGCCTTAAAGGATTACTATGACTACCACAACATATATTCCCTATAGTTGAGTAGTACTGTATGAATCCTGTCAAAAAGACTCCCAATGTTGGAAAGACAGAAATCCCATCATGGTGAGAAATACATGGATCCAAAGATGTCTTTAGCACTGGATTCTGTAATATCTTGGCAATATTAAGTCTCTATATCACTATCTCTATTCTCAGTCTGCTGCCTCTGTTCTGAATCTGTCTCTGTATGGTGTCTTCCTCATCTGCTCTGTACAATGTAATTTATGAAGAATTAAAACAAAGGAGAGGTCAGTTCAGTGATTAAACCAGGGTAAAGAGAGGTACAACAGGTATATGCACGAATGCAGGTCTTTGGTTCAAAATGCATGGCTCTTGCTCATTGAGTGAAGCTATCATCGTGACGTCACGGGACAGGTATATGCATTTTAAATTGAATTAGTATAGCGAGTTCTTCCTCAATCTCTTCACCATACGTGCCTTTCTAGGTCCGGGTTTATTTTCTTTTTTTCTCCTTTTTTTTCTTTTTTTTTTTTACACTACTTCTTCCCAAAGAGTGAATTAACTTATATTGGTAATATTCTTTGAAAATATGTTGAATTATTAAAGAAGGGAAATTAGAAGAATGCATGGAGGCAGAGGGCTTGAGAAATTTTGTTGGATTTCTTGGCAGCAACTTTCAGGAATAAGAATCCCACCTTGCGGTAGATGTAATATTGGATGAAAACTCCTGGATAAGAGGGTTATGTTGGAAGAATGGTAAGCTAACGGCCTCAACTTGTGAATTTTATGAAAAATTACAAATGAATGAACAACTCTTAGGCTGCTACAATACAAATCAATTACGGAAACTGGGAAAATAAAATTTAAAGCATTATGTTAACCTGCAGATTTGTATATTTACCAAGCCAAAGATAAGCTACAGTATATGAAAATATATTAGAAGAAAAATATATAACTCACCGATGTTTATAAACAAGGGGCTTATACAGAAGTTTCAAAATTCTCGAAAATAATTCATGTAAAATTTATAGTAAATGCCATCTCGATAATGATTTTCCAGAATACATCTAAAAGCGAAATTATCAAAGCGTCTACGGGAGTTATATGACTATTTATGTAGGGAATCATACAGACGTCACCTACCGCTATTAGCCGCAGGAGGGTTACTATAGAGTACAAACTTGTGTGCTTTAACAAACGATCAATAATCTAAATTTTAGATGATACACAAATATCATGAGTATGTAATCATAAGTAACTGCATAATAATGATGTTAATTCACATTTGCAATAGTCCAAGTAGAGAATTTTTAATCAAATTAAAAATGTTCTTCCAGAAAAAACATAAAGAGAAATCTTATTATAAATATTAAAGAATTTTTTTTATTAGATA
Organism: Palaemon carinicauda; assembly: GCF_036898095.1. Lineage (NCBI taxonomy): Eukaryota > Metazoa > Arthropoda > Malacostraca > Decapoda > Palaemonidae > Palaemon > Palaemon carinicauda. The sequence goes on along the minus strand of NC_090732.1, from coordinate 50,737,671 downwards.
TATGCAAACTGCAAATATTTACTAAGAAAAAATAAACCTAATGTTAAATTATATACAAAAAAAGGAAAATTAACTAAGTATTTTTCTTTTTCCTTTCGTGCACTGCAGCAGCTCTTCTTCTGAGACGAATGGACACATCTATGGACAAATTATTAATTGAAGGTAGCTGTTCATCAATGTTAAAATCAAGAACTGGAATTGAATTTGATACATAATTCATTGTAACCTAGTCTGTCCTTCCCTCAGAATAATCTCGGCCAAGTCGATGCTGAACGCTTCTAAAACTATACGTAAGGGATATCAATTTTCTTTTATTAGGAAATGTATATTTAGAATTCTTGAAAATTTTAATATTATATATACATCATAATATATTTATACATTAATATATTTTTTATGCTTAACATACTGTATTCCCGATTGCAACTTTTACTATTACTCTAAATTTTCTTCATTGAAATAACATGTCGACTCGTGAATTTTTTTTAAACAGAAGCTTCAAATCATATATCGTTCACATTTAATGTATTCATCATTTTGATTTTACATGTTTATGTATTTGCGGGACAGTACTTAAAATCCCTAAGTTTTTTCCCCATCCATATCCATTATTTTGATAAAAAACCATATTTTCATCCTTATTTGAATCTACTTCAAATAATCTTTAATAATCTTAACCTAATAATGTTTTTTTAAATTTAGAGCATTTACTAAGAAAGTTAAAAAGCCAAAACAACAAATTTCTGTACCTATGAACAAAAACACACGATGCCATATTTCCGACTTAGTATTTCGAAAATAAAGAGAAATGGGTGCCATTAGGTGTTTATACTGAATACAGCTACTTCAAATGCAAAACGTTAATGATATAAATCACTTAGTTTTTATTAGTTATAATTTTTTATCATTATTCAGTCGTAGGCCCATTTCCAATCTTTATTCTTAGGTCAGCGATGGGCAGTTATTAATCAGCTTTCATCAGGAAGTATTCGCTACGGGGAGGTACTAATAGGAACCAACAGCTATGATAATTAGCTTGAGCACCACACCTAGATATAGGAGGGAGACAGAGTAAATTACAACTGCTACAACAGAGATGCATCAAACAATGAAGGTTTAATCAAAGGAGACACGCATACAGGAATAATAAACGTATTGTCAGCCAAAATGAAAACTCGATTATGAATAATAGTTCTGTAAGTCTTTGCTAACCAATATATAACCATCTTTCATAATTGTAATGGATAATGCATCTTATTATTGAGCAAGATTAGATAAAACTCACAGAGAATCAAACAGCTACTCACAAATAAAAGAATGCCTCCTAACAAGCCGCAGCACTAAAAGATAAAATGTTAAAAGGTCAAATTTTAGAATTGGTCAAGTGATATTCGTGAAAAATAGAAAACTCATAAGTGATTGATAAAAATGTAGTAGAAAATAATCACAATTTAATCTGATTGAACATATTTGAGCACAACTTTATGAAGACTTATGTAGCGATTTTTTTTTTCTTTTTTTTTAATGGCAGATTTAAAGATACTTTTGAAAGAAGCACTGCATTTAGTGACGAAAAAAAATTATTCAAATGCCGTAAAACACGTGAAAAATTACAGGAGGACGATGCAAAGCAAAATGTAGATATCGATAAATATATCGATCGATTAATAAGTCTCAAGTCACCTGATGATGAATCTTCTTAAAATTCCATTATGTAATATCTTTAGCTTAATGAAATTTGAAACTGTTTGCATTCTTAGATACTTACAATATTATTATTATTATTATTATTATTATTATTATTATTATTATTATTATTATTATTATTATTATTATTATTATTATTATTATTATTATTATTATTATTATTATTATTATTTTATCATTTTTATTATGAGCCAACCTGCAACCCTACTGGAAAGGGAAACAAATAAGAAAAAGAAATAAAGGATAGATAATAATATAAAATAGAAAAAAAATTACAGGATGTCACTTAGTTATTGTATAACTAAACAAATTGAAAAACAAAAATGGAAGCAATAACTATTGAACGTAGAATGTTTATGTGTCACCATAAGTAATAAAATTACTTTTGTAAGAGATAATATAAGAAAAAAAAATACAAACCAAAGCAAAATAGTACTCGTTCGCACAATTAACTTTATTTCAACAGACAGCGAGATTATATACAAGAGTTTCAATGGAAGAAAGTAAAAAGAAATTCAAACACGTCAATTCATGAAAAGACCATTTCTTTTAACAGTGAGGCAATAAAAAAAAAAATACCGATACAGTGAACAGGTTTGTATGAAACACATGCAGTACACAGAGCGTTTGTTTACAAACAAGAACTCTTCTTTCTTTAAACTATTACTATATATAATAAGAATATTATAAATGCTGCCAAACACGACCAAAAAAGAAAAAAAAATAATTTTGCTATCCTCCCACATGAGGAATGTTCTGAAAAAAAGAAAAAAAAAAAGAAAAAAAAACTATTTTCAGCATTCGGTGTATTATTATTGATAAGAAAAATTATTCTCATGTTTGTAAAATATCATGCTACATTGGAGACGAAATGTATATCGCAATGATTGATGAAGCACAAATGATCAGTAACATATGGTTGGAAGAACTCACGAATTTCCACATCTATGAGTGATTCCGGCCATAGTAGCATCAATCAAACTAGGAATAACAGTCCATTTCGGACCATATAATTTTACACCCTCTGCATAAACAAATGATTTATAAGATTTATATGTAGTTATAACATATTGATAGGATAAACATATAGGGATTATGCATTCTTTGATCAGATGCCATGCAAGATAACTATAACCCAATATAATCCAAATCTTCATCACCTAAAAATACACACTACTGTACATATACATGGTAGTTAACGAAATAAATTTCTCATCTAGCAGTGAAAAGACGTGAAATAGTGTCATCAGAGACATAGAGGCTATCTTTAAAAATTTCCTTTGTTTTGGGTCTATATATCTGGTTCACAGTTATACATACCAAACCATATATATATATATATATATATATATATATATATATATATATATATATATATATATATATATATATATATATACATATATATATATATATATGTATATATATATATATATATATATATATATATATATATATATATATATATATATATATATATATATATATATATGTATATATATATATATATATATATATATATATATATATATATATATATGTATATATATATATATATATATATATATATATATATATATATATATATATATATATATGTATATATATACATATATTTATATGAATTAATATATATATATATATATATATATATATATATATATATATATATATAGATAGATATATGTATATATATAGGTATATATATGTATATATATATAATACACACATACCCACACACACACACACACACACACACACATATATATATATATATATATATATATATATATATATATATATATATATATATATATATATATATATATATATAATACACACCCACACATAAACACACACACACACACACATATATATATATATATATATATATATATATATATATATATATATATATATATATATATATATATATATATATATATATGTATATATATATTTTTTTTTTTTTGTGCTCAAGCCATGTCGTCCTGATGGAAGTTCCTATAGGGTAGCTTCCTAGGGTATATTACAACTACGGCAATATTCCCAGAGAATTTACCTTAAGGTACCAGAATTCTAACTCCTGGAGCGAGTATCCCTCCTGAAAGGGATATCGCGACATATCAGAGGACGTATTCTTGACACGCCACATGGCAATCTGCATCCCGAACAGAGATTTTGTCTCGTAGGGGGCGATTGGCAAGAAACGAATTCGGGAAAGAAAAAGGGGGAGCCGCTCCCAAGGCTCCCTATCTCCCGATTCGTATGCGTGCCTGGCGCCAATCCTGGTGCCATCTGTATTCCTTTTTGCGTAGCTTAGCAACTCGGTGTTTTTTCCTGTGTTTCTCGCAAATCTTGGATTTATTTTACTTTTCATGGCTTCTTCGTCTTCGTCGGCCTCTGATAAGTTGAGTATAATGTCTTTTATGTATAAATGTAGGCTCTTGGTAAAATTTTGAGTGATTAATAGGATTAATCTTTGATAGAAGAGCCGTAGCCTACCGGAGGCGTCATGGACGCTGTCGCTCGCTAGGTATAAGTTCAGTTAGTCAGAGCGACATTCCCGGTTGTTTTGCTTTAATAAATTTTAGCTATTTAGCATTACATAGGATTTCCTTTCGTGCTTAGTATTATTTTGGCGAAGAATTTGCCATTCTGGCCTACGCTAGGCCATGTAGCCTAGTCGTTTGGTCCTAGTACTTCATGCATGATTTTGGTTTTTCCGAGTGTAATAAAAATTTTATTGAAGCGTTAGGCTAGGTTTTATACATTTAAGATTGTGTGGAATATTTCCAAGATAGTATACGAGTGAGTTTCGGTGATTTAGGTAATCGATACTCTTGGTGCCGAGGCTAAGTTGCTTATGGAGCCTTAGTATACTTTCTCATACTCCCCGGTTGCTTTCTTTTCTTCGGAGAAGGTATGCAATCCCTTTCCCTCTGTTTAAGCCTTGGGCTTATCCCTAAGTGGTTTTTTCCGAATTAATTTTCGATAAAACTATACTGGGGTGTTACTGTACCTTCCTGTTCCAATAAGTCTAGTTCAAAGAGGGACAGAACAACAGAGTTTTTTTAGTCTGAGTCTGTGTTTGTCTGGCTTGGGGTAGAGTCTCCCTCGCTTGCCTGACACAGACAAAGGTGGCTTAGCCCCCTTAGGTCACTACCGAAGGTTTCTGTGGATATGATTCCTTCTTTTGTGATCTACCAGACTAGTCCTTGTTGCCGTCCTCGGGGGAGGATAAGTTTCTTTCCCTGGGAGTAGCAACACCTTCCTTGCTTTGGTGCTCTGGGAGCTGGCAAGTATTGCTGGCCTTCCCCCTTAGATCTCCCTTAGGCTAAGATAAGTTTCTTGGCTGTGGGTGATCCGTCACTAAAGCAAGGTTGGTAGGACCCTCTTTGTCCCTTCCCCCTCTATCTCCGTAATGGCCTAGCCATTACAGTACTGTACGTCGTTCTACATCTGGACCTAGTATAGGTTAGGATGTGGAATTGACTCAGCCCCTTGCCGGCCGGCAGAGCTGCCGACCAGCAAGGGTCTTAAATTTTGAGTGCTGCCCGGACCTCCCTTGGTCCCTCATCCATGCCTGCCTGTAGAGCCAGACAGCATTGGTCAGGAAGCCTGAATTAGATTCTCCCCTTCCTTATATGCACTCTTTCGGATTGCCGGGCTTGGAGGTAGTGTACACTCTTATCCCGGCATCCATTCTATTTTTCTTCTAGTGCTGTACCCGACCCGGCTGCCGGCCTATGAGGCCGGCAGCCGGGCAGGTGTAGTCCTCTGGTTCTTTTGATGCCGGCTGGCATCGATCTTGTATCTTTGCCGGCCAGCTAATGTCAGCCCTTGTCTGCCGGTCACCAAGAGTGTGGCCGGCAGCTGGGTACTACCTTGTGTAGTTGCCGGCCGGCAGCCATTGCCGGCCGACATTGGCTGTTGCCGGCCGGCAGTTGCTGCCGGCCGGCACATGCATTTGAACCAGAGTTCTGCCGCCTTATAGCTGTTAAGTAGTATACTTTAAAGCTAGTTATGGTGTGTGCCGGCCGGCACGTATCCTCCTATACTGTACTAGTATTCTTCAGTATAACATATACAGTAAGAAGAAAACTATGGTATGGGTTTTGGTACAGCACTGTGTGTTCTAACACTTTTGTGTTTTCTTGCACATTCCTTTGCTGTTGCCCTACAGATAGGAAAGTGAGTTCTTTCCTGTCTATTATCCAGGATTTTAAAATCATTGCTTAGGTGTGAGCTTCACCTGTTTCCTCTGGAAACCTTCCATTGGTTACTCTAGAAGAGATTAACCATTTGATTTTATTATCTGGAAGGCTGCAACAATGGGTTGTGAGGGAAACACAAGTGTGTGTCTTTCCTTTATGAATTGTTATGCTATACTCTGCATATCCAGTGATACATAGTTAGTTCACTTGATACTCATGGAAATTTCTTCTCTTTACAGGAGGACCCTCCGAAGTGCGGAAATTTTTTCTGCAACGTCCGCAGCAAGTACCTCTGCGGACATGAGTTTTGTAGGAGACACGCAGCATGCGCTGTCCCCAAGGATGATCTCCAGTATTGGGACCCTCAGGTATGTACTGTGTGCACTAATCTGATTATTGAGGCTTTTGATTCCCCTAGGACGGCGGAATCAAGGGATATAGCAAGGGAGAAGCTTCGTACCTGGGTAAGGGGCTTCCAAAAGAACACCTCTGACCCTTATCTTCCAAGTGAGAAGATGAGGGCGTATCTTTTCCCTAAGGCATCACCTGATGCAGTGATTACCCAGCCTCAAGAGGAGATCCCCCAAGATCAGATCCAGGTGGATGCTGAAGTCGCGGTCGCGATGCAAGACATCCAGTTAGATGACAAGATGTCTGACATGGACGAGCGTTTGGAAGAAGACCTCCTGGCAGAAGGTCAAGATGAAGTTCAAGCCACGGACGTCGTAGAGGAAGAGGTCGACGAGGTGTCGGCCACTCCGGTTCAGATTCCGGAGCCTATTCCCTCAACATCGGCCGGTCTCCCAGTAGAGCTGGGACAGGCCCTCTCTTCGATTGTTGGAATGATCCAACAAATGCAGAAGGAGAATCAGGAGAAGGCGGCTGCTATGGAACTGCGGATGCAGTGCCTTGCAGAATCACATGGGCCCCGGAAAAGGCTCAATGTGAAAGACCTTCCCTTGTGCTCAGATGCTAACCCATGGAGGTATGCTGAGCACATGCCGATGACGACTGGAAAGATCGTCATCTCGGATAAGCTGGGTTCAGTTCCCCTAGAGGAGGTGGAATTCTGGCCCAACAAGGCATCATATCCGGACTGCTATGTCCGGCTGAGAAAAGAACCAGCCTCAAGGGAGGAGACAGAGCCAAAGGAGGTCATAGTCATGGACCACGCTAAGGCTCAAGCTCTACTTTCATCCTCGATGAAGGAGAGGGGCTTCTCTAACTCGAAGGTAGCTGCATTGAGCAAGAAGCTCCCTTCCTTTGTGTCCTCTCCTGCTAGAGCCTTCCCCTTTTTACAGAAAGGGTTTGCGGCTGTCCTAAAGGCAGTCGAGGCCGGCAAGCCTTGCCCCTCCCTGGAGGAGTGTAAACCCTTGTCGCTGGCCCTGCCTATGGACCACAAAGACTGGAAGGACGTCCATCTGACGTTCTCAGTGGGAAAGTTGGAGGCTGATATTGCCGGACGGCAATTCGGCGAGGACCTCCCCAAGCTGTCTGACTTTCTTTTACGAAGAGAGTTCGAGACAAAAGAAAGACTGGCTGCCTCAATGTCTCTTCAGACTTCTCTTGAGACGATGGCAAGTGACCCCAAGGTCCATGAAATGTTCATGGTGGTGGCTAAGACTCACTTAGCCACAGTGACGAAGGACCTTTATGGCTTCGTTAAGGCAAGGAGAGCTTGTAGGGAGTTCATGTTCACCGGGGCTACGGTGAGGCACGAGCCAAAGAAGTTAATCTCCTCCAACATTTGGGGAAAAGACCTTTTCCCTACTGATGTGGTCAAAGTTGTTGATAAGGCCGCCGTGGAGAATAGAAACCTTCTCCAGAAGTGCGGCCTGGCTATCAAAAGAAAGTCTTCCTCGGATGAGGGTCCTCAACCAAAGAGGAAGAATATGAGGACTAGGCTACCGTCTCGGCCAGCCAAGCCCTCTAGACAGCAACAGCAACTGCAATTGCCATTGCCTCAAGTGCCCCAGATGGGGGCACAAACCCCGACCACTTTTCTGTGGGTACCCCAGGCTGTGCCGGGTCAGTCCACGGCATTCACCCCAACGTTCGAAGGACAGTCTTCTTCCTTTCGAGCAAAGCCTAGAGGAGCAGCCAGAGGCTCGTCTAGGCGCCCCTCAAGGGCAAGGGGATTCAGGGGTGGTCGTGGTTAGGGAGGCAAGACCTCAGGACGGCAGTCCAAGTGAAATGATACCGGTAGGAGGGAGACTGATGAAATTTTGGGATCGTTGGACCTTCGATCCCTGGGCCCACAGCCTACTCAAGAATGGACTGGGCTGGAGCTGGTACAGCACTCCACCCCCGTGCCTTCGGTTTTTCCAACACTCCACCCCCGTTCTGGAGGAGTACGTTCAAGAACTGTTGGAGAAAAAGGTTATCCGAAAGGTGAAGTCCATCAAATTCCAAGGGAGGCTGTTTTGTGTTCCCAAGAAAGACTTGGAAAAGCTCAGAGTCATTCTGGACTTGTCGCCACTCAACAAGTTCATAGTGAATTGCAAATTCAAAATGCTAACACTGCAACACATAAGGACCTTACTGCCCAAGAGGGCATACTCAGTCTCTATAGACTTGTCAGACGCCTATTGGCACATTCCAATCAGCCGTCGACTCTCCCCCTACCTAGGGTTCAGGCTACAACGGAGACTATACGCCTTCAGAGCCATGCCATTCGGGCTAAACATAGCCCCAAGGATTTTCATGAAGCTGGCGAGCGCAGCTCTCAAACAATTACGCCTAAAGGGAATTCAGGTAGTAGCCTACCTGGACGACTGGCTGGTGTGGGCAGCATCCAAGAAAGAATGCTTGCAAGCTTCCAGTCAGGTGATCCAGTTCCTAGAGTACCTAGGCTTCAAGATCAACAGAAAAAAGTCTCGACTTTCTCCATCTCAAAAGTTCTAGTGGCTGGGAATCCACTGGGACCTTTTGTCACACTGTTTCTCCATCCCGGCGAAGAAAAGGAAGGAGATAGCGGGTTCTGTCATGAGACTTCTAGATTCCGAAAGGATATCAAGAGTGCGAACAGGAGAGGGTACTAGGCTCTCTCCAGTTTGCTTCGGTGACAGACCCAGTGCTAAGAGCACAGCTAAAGGATGCAACCGGAGTTTGGAGAAGGTATGCATCAAACGCGCGAAGAGATCTGAGAAGACCAGTGCCGCCTCCGCTACGTACTCTTCTCAGGCCTTGGTCCCAAGCCAGACATCTAAAGAAGTCGGTTCTTCTTCAGCCACCTCCCCCGTCGATGACGATTCACTCAGACGCCTCAAAGGAGGGATGGGAAGGTCACTCTCATCGGAAAAAAAGTCCAGGGGACTTGGTCCAAGCTATTCAGGACCTTTCACATAAACTTTCTAGAAGCTATGGCAGTGCTCCTTACCTTAAAGAAAGTCTCCCCGCGTCACTCGATCCACATAAGATTGGTGATGGACAGCGAGGTGGTTGTGAGATGCTTGAATCGACAAGGGTCGAGGTCTCCACCTCTCAACCAGGTGATGTTGGCCATTTTACGATTGGCGGAAAAGAAGAAGTGGTACCTGTCGGCAGTTCACCTTCAAGGAGTCCGCAATGTGACACCGGACGCTCTATCCAGGTTCACACCGATAGAGTCGGAATGGTCCTTAGACGCAGGATCATTCTCCTTCATTCTGAATCAAATCCCAGAACTGCAGTAGACCTCTTTGCGACGAAAGACAACAAGAAGTTGCCCCTGTACGTGTCCCCGTACGAGGACCCCTTAGCGGAAGCAGTGGACGCGATGTCCCTCGACTGGAACAGATGGTCCAGGATTTATCTGTTCCCCCCTCACAACCTTCTGTTGAGGGTCCTCAACAAACTGAGATCCTTCAAGGGGGTAGCGGCAATAGTGGCCCACAAGTGGCCGAACAGCATGTGGTTCCCCTTGGCGTTGAAACTACAGCTGAAGTTTGTGCCGCTACCACATCCAGTTCTGACCCAGCGAGTCCAGAAGTCGACTGTCTGCGCTTCATTACAGAAAACCCGGACCCTGCAGCTCATGAATTTCTCTCCCTTGCGGTGAGAAAGCGTTTGGGGATTTCGAAAGCCAGCATAGACTTCCTAGAGGAATATAAGTGCAAATCGACTAGAAGGCAATATGAGTCATCTTGGAGGAAATGGGTGGCCTTTGTAAAGGCGAAGAATCCGCAGGAGATCTCGACAGACTTCTGCTTATCTTTCTTCATCCACCTCCATGGTCAAGGATTGGCAGCTAACATGATTTCAGCGTGTAAGTCTGCTTTGATGAGACCCATTTTATATGCCTTCCAGATCGACCTAGGTAACGAGATCTTTAATAAAGTTCCGAAAGCCTGCGCTAGGCTCAGACCTTCAGCACCTCCAAAGCCCATTTCATGGTCTTTAGACAAAGTTCTTCATTTCGCCTCCCTGTTGAGCAATGAAGAATGTGCGTTAAAGGATTTGACACAAAAAGTTATTTTCCTATTTGCACTCGTGTCCGGGGCCAGGGTTAGTGAGATTGCAGCCCTCTCGAGAGAGGCAGGTCGTGTTCAGTTCCTGGATGGGGGGGAACTGAACCTATTTCCGGATCCTACGTTTCTCGCCAAGAATGAGTTACCCACCAACAGGTGGGGTCCCTGGAGAATCTGCCCTCTGAAAGAAGATGCATCTCTATGTCCAGTAGAATGCCTAAAGGTCTATCTTCGTAGAACTTCAGACTTCAAGGGTGGTCAACTATTCAGGGGAGAAACATCAGGCTCAAATTTATCTCTGAATCAACTCAGAGCGAAAATCACATATTTTATTCGCAGAGCGGATCCTGACAGTACACCCGCAGGTCACGATCCGAGGAAAGTTGCCTCATCCCTAAATTTCTTTAATTGTATGGATTTTGAACATCTCCGTTCATACACTGGCTGGAAGTCTTCCAGAGTTTTCTTTCGCCACTATGCGAAGCAAGTAGAGGAACTAAAGAGATCTGTGGTAGCAGTGGGTCGTGTGGTTAACCCTACTGTTTAACTCTGCGAGGAACAGTGGTCTTAATTGGGACGATTAAGTCCAGGGTGAGTGTGTAGGTACATACTGTACTACAAACTAAATGAGGGCACCGAGTGCCCACATAGACTGTTCCTTTTTCAAAGGTGAACCTAGCATAAGTGCAGACATGTGTGCCAAGCGTTTCTAACGCTAAT
>NC_090732.1:50694396-50716079 GCF_036898095.1 Palaemon carinicauda | reverse complement strand
CGGGTGTATTAGAGTCTTAAGACCTTGAAAACTTCGACACCCGCTTTTATCATTCTCTATTTATAACTGGACGTTTTATATTGTTTTCCATTTTTTTTTTCGATAAAAAATCGATATTTTCATTTAGCTCATATATTTGGCTGTATTACCTAACTGTCAAATTATTTTTTGTCGAGAAAGCGACTAGTGGAATGTCAACAACGTCCTTCACTTCAAACTTTATTTGTAAGTGCTAAATGTATCCATAAAGTCGAATTAGTACCAAGTAATTTTGGTTGCTTTCTGTACTTTATTTATAACTAAACATTACAGTCATAGCTCTAAAATCTCATTACTTCTACCAACGAAGTTGGGAATAGGCTAAGTTTTCTCTTCTGTTTGTCTGTTTGTTTGTGAACAACTTTTTGCAACCAATTTTACGCATAGAATAGTAAAACTTTCAAGGATTAATTGGTATATTGAGACGTTGAAGTGATTAAATTTTTGAAGCCCTAGGTCAAAGGTTATGGTTAAGGTCGAGCAAAATGTACACTGAAGTAATCCTATCCTTAATCCCATCTTCGCACATGGTTGACACACAGATTTCAAATACGCCAACGGTTTAAATTGATTCTGGGGAAGGCATGCTGGTTTCTGGAAATAAACTGCCGGGATTGGAGGTCTGCATTTCCAGCGTGCTTTTCTAGTTAGATGTTATGTATCTGGGCTTTATACGATATTATATTAAGAACTACTAAGTGGTCTATAATTTATAAAATGATCATAAACATTTACGTATCACAGCCTAATATATCTATGACAACTTAAAAGTGTTATTATAGTAATTATAGTTTAAGTTGCCTATATTTTATAAAACGATCAAAAACATTTACGTATCAAAACGTAATATGTCTATGTATACTAAATATTATGGCAAACTTAAAAGTGTTATTATAGTAAGTAGAATTTGAATAGTTATTATATCTTAATATGAAATTAATATCTAAAACCGCTGTATTTATCATTCGATCGTGGGGAGTTATAGCTGCATTTGTTAAGTGCTAAGATAATATAGTATGTAAAAGGTGAGCCACTCGGGTATCATTTGTGCATAAAATCCTACTCCTTTTGTGCTCTCTAGAATTTATTGAACTCGGAAATTACCTAGATCGGGTATTATTAAGTAGTGTCATGTGTGTGGTTTATTATCATTATTAATTGCTAAGCTACAACACTAGTTAGAAAAGCAGGATGCTATAAGCCAAGGGGCTCCAAAAGGGAAAATTGCACTGTGAGGAAAGGAAACCAGGAAAAATAGAATATTTTAAGAACAGTAACATTAAAATAAATATCTCTTTTATAAACTATAAAAACTTGAACTTTGTTCAAGTTTTTATAGAGGAAGAGAAATAAGATAGAATAGTGTACCCGGGCAAGAGAACTCAAACCCAAGACAGGGGAAGACCATGGTACAAAACCATGGCTAGAGAACAATGATTTGATTTTGGAGTGTTCTTCTCCTAGAAGAGCTGCTTACCATAGCTTAAGAGTTTATTCTACCCTTACCAAGAGGAAAGTGACAAGACGAATTGTTAGGTAATCTCAGTGTTGCTAGGTGTATGAGGACAGAGAAGAATATGTAAAGAATAGACAAGATTATTCGGTGTTTGTGTAGGCAAAGGGATAATGAACTGTAACCAGAGAGAAGGATCCAATGTAGTACTGTCTGGTCAGTCAAAGGACCCCATAAGTCTCTAGCGGTAGTATCTCATCTGGTGGCTGGTGTTCTGGCCAACCTACCACTTGGAAATAAGTGGAATAAAGTCTGTGCTAAGTGATTTTACCCGACATAAGATTTAGTGATAAAGTGAAGGAATCATGGTTAACATGAGAAGCTAGACGTTGAACAGAGACAACAGAGAGAGGGGAGAGCCAGTCCTTTTGCTCTTATAGGCCTGATACTCGGTAAACAAAATCCTAAAATGGGCGAGGCACGGGATACACATACAGTTTGGTGGGAGGTTGCAAATGAGCAAACATTTGTGTATGGACCCAAGGGGCCAAAGTGAGACAGCAGCATCTCCCTCGCTGGAAGGTGACTCGAACGCTCTTTTAAGAAAAACAGTGACAGTACCTAAACTCCCGTTTTTACTGACTCCTTCACCAGACTTTGAGATATGCGGCTGAGAGTTTCTTTTAGATTGACGATCGTTGAAATTGCCATTGAAGGATGGTCTAACAGAAAGCGGATTGCACAGACCACAGAACACGGCCAGAGCAGCAGCTGTCTGGTTATTTAGCTGGATAAATTTGCAAAGGGACGGGGAGTCATTCAAGGCCTGACTCCTGCGATGTTTTAGCTCTCCTTCAACAAGAGACGTTGATTCTATGAAAGGATTACCATCCTACCTTGCAGATGGGAATATCAATTGCAAATTATGTCAACTAGGTGTTTAGGGACTATGATATCCCTGGTCTGGAAGCAATGAAGAGTCCAAAGGACCAGCAACAAATCTGCAAGGAAATGACAATGGATACTCGACCCATTACCGGGATGACATTCCGTCCTGGGAAGTCCTTTGAAGCTGACATTCCCACTGTGTCGTCAGCTCTGAACCTGTTAAGAAAAGAAGAGGAACGGGTAGGGGTGACTGATTTCCCACCACACATGATAGCAGCAACCCAACCATCAAAGTAGCCCTGCAACCAACCAGCACCAACCAATTCCCTGCTCTCGAAGAGGCAAAGGATAGAGAGGTGGGAATATGACAACTGATGGTTTCTGGAGTTGCTGGTGAGAGGTCACCTATAGGCTCAGTGTCCCTCACACGAACATCAACCGAGCTTTGATTGCTAAGCTACAGATATACTCCTGAACGGTTGTCCCAAAACCAGCGTCAGCCTAAGAAACCACACCACCCCCTGCACCAATGAGAGGAAGGGTTAAACGACGAGAGAACGGGGCCAGGTGTTACTCGATTCACTCCTTCAACCGGACAAGACCCAAGACAGCAGTGGCAAGGCATAAGCCAGCAATTCTTGGCCCCGGAGGGGGGGGGGGGGAGGGGGAGCCAGTCAGCCCCCTAGCCAGAACTGAGGGCCAGCAAGTACGTCTTCCCAGGGAGGGGTAGGTTTGGCGTGTAGAGCAGCCACCCTGACTGCCGCTCCCACTTGTGCTAGCAGGAATGCTTTTCCTGCTCTTACAATATAGCTGCAATCATGTATGCAACTCGTTTAAAGAACTACTAGTTACTGATGCCATCCAAATGTTGAAGGAGTGCCTGGTGCTGAACACGGCTGACATTCCCATAAGGGCTCAGCGCCCCTCTGAAGAATAGTGGCAGTAAAACTTGATCTGCAAGGTGGAACAAACAGCAGCAAAAGAATTCAGGTTCAAGTACACCTGCAGATAAAGCATATAGAAAAAAGAAAGATCTTGATGACTCCAGAGGGAGGTAGGAGCGAGAATCATCATGTGAATGTTAGTCAAGGATGTGTGTGGGAACTCAGCATGCATGCCCCGTGAATGAGTGTGTGGTTGACATTGCATCATTAAAGTCTAAAGTCTGGATTGGACAGTTCAAGGTACAGTGTGAGGTACGGGGAATTCCTAGATATCTTACCCATTGAAGACGATACTTTATTTTCTTAAATATAAGAAGAGAACGGATGACCTCCAATCACACGTTCTTCTATTCTCTTTGATAAAGAAACCCATACTTGTAATTCATGTAAGTCGTTATGCAGGACATGTAGGTATAGAAAAGTCCGTAGTTAGAGCAAGAAGGTTATTTGTTTTCAGATAAGATGGAAGAAAGCCACTGTTAAACTATAAAAAAATATTTGTAATTGAATGACGATCGAAAAACACACGGTATGAAGGCCCGAATGGGGTCAATTCAATTGAGAGCAAATGGGTTTCCTAGGCCCATTTACCACAGGGGATGGGTGTTTCAGTACTTGAATATGCATTCACACATTTCAAACACGCACACATACACATGCAATGCGGAAAAAAATTCAGCTTTGATTACGAAGGCCTTGCGTTCCTCTGTAGTATGGTTCAGCTGTCGACGTATAATAATCAATGAAAATGCACGAGAGTTTGCAAACGAAGAGTGCAAGCGGATGACCAGAATCATGAAAATAGATTATTTTACTATCGTGTGTTATCGTTCATCAGCAAATTTGCTTATTGAGTTCCATAATGGAGAGGTGGAAAATATTCAAAAGTATCTTATAGAGGACAATCAGAACCAGTGGGTGAAAATGTCAGAGTGGGTAGAGTTCCCCGTAAACACATCCTACAACAGCGCCATTTGAAATACGACACACACATACACACACACACATATATATATATACATATATATATATATATATATATATATATGTGTATATATATACATGTATATATATATATATATATACATATATATATATATATATATATACATGTATATATATATATATATATATATATATATATATATATATATATATATATATATATATATATATATATACATATATAAATATATATATATATATATATATATATATATATATATATATATATATACATGTATATATATATATATATATATATATATATATATATATATATATATATATACATGTATATATATATATATATATATAATATATATATATATATATATATACATGTATATATATATATATATATATATATATATATATATATATAAGAGAAATAAAGAAACACAAACTCAAAGGAGGAGTGATGAACCTATTTTGGGCAAGTGTCAACCATCTTTTTTCTCTTTAACTCCAAAAACTATTGTAAAAGTAAAGTAAAGCACTTGGAATTATTTGTGCATGAAATCCTACTCCTCCTTTGTTTCCTAAAGTTGAATGGACCACACACTCCCCCCCAAAAAACAACCTAGTTCAGGTCATTCATATTAATGTATAAATACCAATTTTTTTTTATATGCTATTGTAAAAACATGCACGAATGTTAATTTCAGGAGGAAATCAATGGACATTCAGAATTGTCCTTATATTAAGTAATATATATTTTTATTGATAAATAAATTTTTCCCAACAACTACTGTCTAAGTTATATATATATATATATATATATATGGATAAATATCAACACAACATCGTGTTCAAATAGAAATAAATTTCTACCTCATACTTGGGATCGAACGCTAGCCCCTTCTAATGAAAGGCCAGGTCGAAACCAACCATGCCACGAGAGGCCATTAAAAGATATCGGAACCTGACGCTACCCGGCTGTCCGAGGATTTACCTGGCGAGACATCAGTCTCTTACCAGCGACTTTTACCCGAGACTGATGTCTCGCCAGGTAAATCCTCGGACAGCCGGGTAGCGTCAGGTTCCGATATCTTTTAATGGCCTCTCATGGCATGGTTGGTTTCGACCTGGCCTTTCATTAGAAGGGGCTATGGTTCGATCCCAAGTATGAGGTAGAAATTTATTTATATATATATATATATATATATATATATATATATATATATATAAAATATATAAAAATATATATATATACATATAAATGTATATAAATGAAAGGCCATTAAAAGGGGCTAGCGTTCGATCTCAAGTATGAGGTAGAAATTTATTTCTATTTGAACACGATGTTGTGTTGATATTTATCCATATTGACTCATTAGGGGTAATTTGAATGAATTACTACCAATTGTGTCACGTGGTGGGCCGGGAAATCGGGTAAAACTCGCTGGTGAGATACTGATGTCTCGTCAGGTAAATCCTCGGACAGCTGGGTAGCGTCAGGTTCCTTTTTCTTTTATGTTCCTCTCGTGGCATGGTTGGTTTCGACCTGGCCTTTCATTAGTAGGGGCTAGCGTTCGATCACAAGTATGAGGTAGAAATTTATTTCTATTTGAACACGATGTTGTGTTGATATTTATCCATATTGACTCATTAGGGGTAATTTGAATGAATTACTACCAATTGTGTCTCGTGGTGGGCCGGGAAATCGGGTAAAACTCGCTGATAAGATACTGATGTCTCGTCAGGTAAATCCTCGGACAGCTGGGTAGCGTCAGGTTCCTTTTTATTTTATGGCCTCTCGTGGCATGGTTGGTTTCGACCTGGCCTTTCATTAGTAGGGGCTAGCGTTCGATCACATGTATGAGGTAGAAATTTATTTCTATTTGAACACGATGTTGTGTTGATATTTATCCATATTGACTCATTAGGGGTAATTTGAATGAATTACTACCAATTTTGTCACGTGGTGGGCAGGGAAATCGGGTAAAACTCGCTGGTAAGATACTGATGTCTCGTCAGGTAAATCCTCGGACAGCTGGGTAGCGTCAGGTTCCGATTTCTTTCATGGCCTCTCGTGGCATGGTTGGTTTTGACCTGGCCTTTCATTAGAAGGGGCTAGCGTTCGATCCCAAGTATGAGGTAGAAATTTATTTCTATTTGAACACGTTGTTGTGTTGATATTTATCCTTATATATATATATATATATATATACAGTAAATATATATATGTTTATATATATATATATATATATATATATATATATATGTATATATATATATATATATATATATATTTATATAAAGCATCATCATCTCCTCTTGCGCCCATTCACATGTGAGGCCTCGATTATATTTCGCCAGTCGTCACTATCTTGAGTTTTAAAATATATCCTTCTTCCTTCATCATCTCCGATTTCAGGCTTCATAGTCCCCAACAATATAGGCCTGGATCTTTCATCTCTTCTAGTACATTGTGTAGCCGTTAAACATTTGGTGAACTATTCTCTTTTGGGGACCACGAAGAGCATGCCCAAACCATCTCTATCTACCACTGAGCATGATCTCATCCACCACGTTTGGTAATCGTGTGTTCTCTTCTAAAGTTTCATTGCTAATGTTGTCCTGCCATCTAACTCCCAATATTTTTCTGAGGGCTTTGTTCTCAAATCTACAAAGTTGGTTGGATATTGTTTCATTGTCATACCCTGAATCATGTCCATACGGTAAAACCGATCCCAATAAACTGATACATAGCCTAATTTTTATGTGTAATTTCAGTCGAGTTTGTTTAAAATTTCAGGCATTTTTTTTTTCTTTTTCAGTCTTCCAATAAATCCAATTCTCTAGGCCCTGTAATAGAGATCGTAGTTCCTAAATATTTAAATGATTCTACCTCACTAATCCTTTTCCTTCATTGATATCTTATTAGTGAAATATTCCGTTCTCAACATTTTTCCCTCTTTCTTTTTTTTATTTATCTCAAGACATACTTTATTTGATATTTTATGCACTCCGGTAAGCACGTATTGCAAATCCTATGGTATTCTTCTAATAAGGACAGCATCATCAGCATACTCTATGGCAGCACATCTCCTATAACCAATCCAGAAAATTCCTCCCTTCATCATCTCCAACTGTCTTACTCATTACAAAATCCATGAGAAGGATAAAAAAAAACATAGGTAACAAAACATTCCATTGGAGTACTCTGCTGTTTACTGGAAAGTCATTTGATAGGACTCCACTAACAACAACTTTGCACTTTTTTATACTCATGAGCAGACTTAATCAAATATACATATTTAAGAGGAACTCCATAATAATGCAGGGCTCTTCACAAAATTGGCTGATGCACACTACCAAAGGCTTTTTCATTTTCCACAAAGATAACCAAAAATGGATTTCTATATTCTACACATTGTTGTACAACATGTATCAAATTGAAAATTTGGTCAGTATAACTTCTACTTTTAAAAATCATACTTGTTCATCTCTCAGCTTTCCGTCAATCGTTCTCTTTAATATCCTTAGAATAAGCATACTAAATATTTTCTTGAAAACTGATGTCAATGGGATGCCTCTGTAATAAATGTAATCAGTTAGGAATCTTTATTAGCCATTATCACCAGCTTATCTAATTTCAATTCATCAGATTTTGGTTTTTTATGCCACATTCTACAAAATAACCTTGTAAGTATTTTTGGGGTCACTTCATTTTCAGCCAATATCATCTTCGCAGTTATACCATCGTAACAAGGGTCTTTCCATCTCCTTAGGTTTATTAGCTTTGACTTTAAATACACTGAATTCATTCTGGGGCATATTAAGGTCTTCTTCAGCTCAGGTATATAAATCAAATTATTCCCTTCATATCTCCTATTCATGACCTTACTAAAGGGTTCCATCCAGCATTGCCTTTCTTCATCTTCTGTTGTTATAACAGACCTAACCCTCTTTTAGATGGGTATATGTTTCACTTTGATTTCATGAGAAATTCTTACACCATAGCCCCTCCCTGACCTCATAGCTTTGTTCACCTCATCTGCTCTCTTGACTAAATACTTTCTCCAGTCATTTATGACTTTTCTTTTGACTTTACTATCAATAATGGTATACTAAGCATACGCTACCTTGTAATTTGCGTTACTTCCTTGAAAACTTTCAACAATCAATTTTTGTTTTGGTTTCGTTTTTATAGCATCCTAAGTATTACTCATCATCCATGGCTTTCTCCGTGTAATTGCATGTCTCAATACTTCACTACCAACTGACTAAAGTATTTTCTCAATATATATATATATATATATATATATATGTATGCATGTAAAATGCCAAACATATCACTAATATAATATTACAAAAGGCTGGAAGATTTTATGCTGATATCCAGTTATGATGTATAAACTTATTATGACCATTGAAGGTTGAAATATTGTAATATAATTATGGTAAAACGATGTAACTACAGTTATCAACATCAATGACAATTTAGTTTCGGTAAGTAGTGATTTTCTTGGCCCTTCAATCTTCCTTGAGGGTACTCTCGGGCACACTATTCTATCTAATTTCTCTTCCTCATGTTTTTTAAAAGTTTTTATAGTTTATATAGGAAATGTTTATTTAAATGTTGTTATTGTTCCTACGATATTTCATTTTTTCTTGTTTCCTTTCCTTACCGGGCTATTATCACAAGGGAAGAAGAAATTTTGGCTCATGGACCATGAGTAAAATGTGCACTATCCCACCTTCATCAAAAGCAGCCATATCAAACATCCGGCAGGCACATTACTAGATGGCCCACTAGTGTGCATCATTGTTAAGTGTACCACTAACACTTGAAGCAACAGAGTATGAGTAGTAAGAAGAAATTTTCCCCAAACCCAGGACAGTCTCTTCAAGTGCCAAGCTGGCCCCAGACGAAGTGCTAAAAAGGGGTTGTTGTCAGTATGAGGCATCTCGTTGTAAAGGTGGAAACTGCAAGGGTAGTATAGTAGGTTACCGTAGCTTATGTGAACATGAAAGTAAGTCATTAAGTCTGAATCCTTTGACTAGGAAATTTGCTGTGGAGGAGAATGATACCAATGAAAAATTGGATGATAATATAAATAGGAGTGCTCATATTTATGCTGCTGATCAAGATGAAAATGGAAGTGATAGAGAGTATTGCTATTATATATCATGCACATAAACTGTGTATAGAGTTGAAAATAAATGTTATTGTAAAGAAAAAATTAACTTATACCACGTCTAGATTCATTACTCATAAAGACAACCAATGACACACAAATCCTTAAAATTTGTTCATTTGGTCGGAAACGGATGTGAAAGGCTATGAATGAAATCAAACACCTGTTAGTATATGGGATGAAAATTCCACTGTCTAAGTCTAACAGTACTGACATCACAGAGGAGGGTGGCGTTGGAATCGTCGGCAGGGATATCCTCCCAACGGAGGGTTATGCAGGATTTCCTACATGCTTGATACTCTAGATCTTTTTGTTGGGCTTCTGCCAATGCCTTGTAATCCAATGCCAGGTAAATGGCAGACAATGCGTTTCTTGACAGAGCATCGGCAAAGCGATTCACTTTCCTAGCGACGTGCTTAAGGTTACAGTTGTATTCAATCGGCATTGACAAGCGGACCAGGTGGCCGACTGTTGAGTGAAGGCGTGCACCATGCAAATGACGAAAGGTTTATTTTCCAAGAAGTAGTGAAAGGGACGGACAGCTAAGTGCATCGCCAGAAATTCGATATTGATGGTAGACCAATAGGAAGGGGCAAGTCATTGACCACCTGCTTAAGTACTGCCCCATTAGCAACATAGGTGGTATCGGTGGAGAGAAGGAGAGGTGCACGTGGCTTTCGGCTTACCCTTGAGGGAGGTGCATAGGGGGCCAAGAGCGTTGGCGATTGCTGGCAGGAAACGGGGATGATAGTTGATGATACCCAAGAATTCTTGCAATACTTTGACAGTTGAGGGGGCGGGGAAGTTCTGAACAGGTGCTACCTTTCCAGGGAGGGGGTGGACTCCTTCAAGAGTGATGCGGAATCCTAAGAATGATACTTTGTTGGCAAAGAATATACACTTGTCATACCGGACTACACGGACATCTGTTGTAGGCGGTCGAGCACGATACATATATGACAAGGGCGTTCCTCTTTTGAGAAGGAGAGCACAAATATGTCATCCACGTAACATTCACAGATGGGGAGGTCCTATAAAATGCTGGCCATGAGACATCCCAGATTAGCATCAGCCTTACGAATGCCAAAATCAGGAGTAATTGAAGGTTTATGTACTAAAGGAGTTTGTAATGTCGGTATCGGGGTTGTTTTCTGTGCTCATAGGCACCTGAAAATACCCCTTCAAGAGGTCAAGAAAGCCTTCACTTTTTGCAAGTAGGTCACGTCAGCGGTGTTTGGGAGAGGTAGTGACCTGGTTTTGTCTGCATGATCAGAAGCCTGTAACCCCTACACGGACTCAGAGAGCCCTCTTTCTTCAGGGTGATGTGTAAGGTTGACAACCATGGGTTTGAGGCCTTTTGGCAAAGGTCCATTTCTTCCATTTCTGCCAATTGTCTGAATCTGGCAAACAATGGTAGTCCCATAATCTTGATATGGTGATAAATACCGTGTTTAGCGGGAGCAGTAAGCGTTTGATAAGGTTTTAGATGGAAAACGTTTGGGTATGACATAAGGAGGTTGGCATAAGCATCCATATGTGTGGTGAGGTGGAGAGCCAGATTGGACGTGGTTGGTTAGAGAGGTGTTGAGGATTACATATCTGAGTGGACTAACAGACGGTGAGCGACAACAACCAGGAGTTGGAAATGTGAGAGGAAGTCCGCACCAAGAATTGGCAATGTGACATCAGCCACGAGAAACTTTTGATTATATTTTGCACTTTCAAATGATAATATGAGAGTTTCATAACCCTGGATGGATGTCACAGGTATGTTAACAGGTACCACGTGGATGCCAGCAGAATTAGGCAGACTACGTCTTCTACTGGAGAGTAGCCTTGGCAGAAGAGAACCGCAAGCACCCATGTCTACCAAAAATTGCACACCACTACCTGCATCATGTGAAGAATAAGATTAGTGATAGGGGAGGCCACCAATGCAAGCAATGGCGTACTTACACATATTTTGGCAACTGACAACGGTTCAAACATTTTTTTTTTTTGCAGCTTGGTTGACTTTGGAGTGGTAGTAGCATAACTGCTGCCGATGGGCATCCAAAAGTGGTTGGAGAGGTTGCTGGTTAGGGCGTAAGTGAGGAGTGGTATATGTTGGTGGTGGGAGTCTTTGTCCCCTCTCTGTCACGTCATAGGGCGGGCAATTGTATCCTACTGCATTCATGTCAGCTTTGGTTGATGTAGAATAGTTGCCCACTTCGTCAGGATTGGAGGAGTTGATTGAGGTCAGGAAGGTTGTGAAGTTGCTGTCCATATATGGACATCGACTTTGGGCATCAGGTCATTCATGGGCAAAATATTGACATCGGGGATGACAGTATATATAGCTTCGGATAGGCGAAGTAGATTCACTTCACAAGGAGAGCCGTCTGTAGCAGGTTGTAGGCGAGCAATACTGGTTATTTTCTTCTGGGCGAGGGGGGCCCAACCGTTTGTTGAGAGATCTAAAAAAGTTTTGTTATGCAGGCAGCTGGTAAGGGCGAATGCTGCTCCAGGAGGTATGTTTTGAGGTTTTCATACGATATAAGGTTGTTCCTTTCTCTTACAGCCAATTGGAGATTTCCGGGAAGTGTCCCTAGGGATCTCCACGAGAACGTAATATGCTTTGGTGATTGATCAAGTAAAGCCCTTGATGAAAAACTGGACTTCAGCAAGCTGAAACCAGGCGAATGCATCTCTGCTTGCAAAAGGTGGTAGTTTCATCGAGTGGTCGTGTGCTGAAGAGGCAGGTTCTTTGGACAGCCTCCTTAAGCAGTAGCAAATAGCAATGAGTTGACCGGCAGGAGAGAGCAAACACTCTGCTGGTCATCAATTCTCATATTGCCAGTTAGGTGATAACTGAAAGACTAGATGAATGCAACTAGCTTTGTTTCAACAAACAGAGAGCTTTCTATACAACAGTTTCAGTGTAAGAAATTAAAAATACTCAAATAAATCAATGCAAGAAAAAAACTGGCACAAACAGGTTCTACTGTGCGATATCCAATAAAAAACAAAAATACTTTACAATATATGAGTGTAAAACACATGTGGGACAGTGTGCTCCCCTAGTCAGTCATCGCTTTTACTCGTCAAACAAGTTGTTGAAAGCACTTCAGACGCTCATGGAGGATGTGTTAACGTTGGTTGAGATTGACTGAAGATCCCCGCTTCCTTGTTGCTATATTAAGCTGCCAAAAAGCATTCGCTGCTAAAGCTTCCGACCAAATGACGACTACAAGTCAAACACACCTTATTTCGATTGTAAGAAGCCTGTTTGCCTGTAGCATCAAGCTGTCATGTCTTAACTGTACTTGATGGTCATTTTAAAAAATGAAATTTCCTGTTATTACTATTTGTTTATAAAAACGTACTATAGATGAAATTTTTTTACAAAAAATATTTAATTTTTATTTACTTTTTTCGTATTTATTTCCTTTTCGGAGATTCTTTTTGGGGCAAAGTTTAATTATATAATATTAAAATAATCCTCAAACATGTAGAAATTCATGAATAATCAGACAAGTAAATAATACATTGAAATTGATTATTTTGCCTTTAGAGGTCGCGTGGTCAGGGGGCCCCTTTTTTTGCTTGCATAGCCCAACGGCAACGTGACATATACCTATCTACTCTTGTTGTCTATAGAATTTTTTATATTTTATTATATTTTCATCCATAATTATCATATTTTACAATAGAAAATTATTTTTATAATAATTTCATAAGGTAAAATAGGACATGAAAACAGAACCTTTAGACTTAACCCTTGAAAATCACATCTAGTTCATATATTCTTACATATTTACACTCAACGATAAGAAGTTTTTATTCCATATAACTTATGCACAATAATTAATTCATTTAGATACCCCTCAAAGTTATTGTGAATCTTGGCAGCCACAAATAGATCCCCACGTATTCAGACACGAGTAAACAAATTTTATATATGTTTAGTTGTATTTTTTGCAATTTTTTATAAGTGTTCTTTTTTTTTCAATTGTCTATTTACTTGTGATAAATATTTAAAGTAAAGATGTGTTCTATGTAACTACTGAGTAATTTATAACATACTTTAAAGTATTTTTTAAGCAGGATAAAGATTGATGGACAAATAAATTTTTCATATTTTAAGCCTGGGTCGAGCTCAACCATACCACACTTGAAAATGTTGGCGAAATAACGACACCTATCCAGGGTAGTATTCTCTTACCTTTTAATGTCAATTTAATCTTTAACACTATACACCTTGTTGTTTTCATCTTTCATCCTTACGTTTAGCTTAAACCTCATTGATCTATGCACAAGGCTTATGAAAGCATTAGTTTGCCGTTTTCACGCTTTGAATTAGCGGGGTCTATTTTCGTTCACAATTACAACAATTAGGAGGTATATTGAGTATATTTTTCATTCCATACGACCATTCTTTTGAGTCAAGATTCTTTCTACAGTGCCTGCATCCGTAGTTATGACATTTAAGTCTTATGTACCCATTTACTGCAGTTACACCATAAAAGATATACATAAAACTAACTCAGTTAATAAATTGAATTTTGGGAAGCTCACTACTGGAAAGTACAATTACTTGATGTTTAACAAAATGTTTGACTATTTATTTCAACCTTATTTCCCTTAGCCCACATCTCTCTTTCACCGGCTAGAGTGTCTTTTTGGGTCCAAACACGCTCGATATAGAAAAATAAAAAAAAAAACAGTTTTGGTGCCTGCTTTGCCATTTCTGAACTTTTCAAAAATATGACTTCAAACACTTAAATAGTTAAAAGCTTAATTGCTTTTCCTTCTTATACAATTGCATTAAATATATAATTACCCTTCATGAACCAAATCTTAAATCCACGATATTGGTTATAAACACTTGCTGTCTAATGCATCTTATTATTGTTGTCCATATCAAGAACATTAAGAAAATTCAAACTCATTACTGTTTTCCATATTCTCACCCACATCCAAATTCGTATGAAAGTTATCAAAAATATGTTACAATTAGTGTATTTTATAGCAGCTTCCTTTTCCTTTATTTTTTCTTTGCTAGATAATACGAGGTTCAAATCTCCAATGGTATCTTTTGAAGCCATACCAGGGAACCTCTAGGTTGTGATTGCTAAAATCTCCAAAATACTGATACGATACCTCAGAGGAAAAAAAATATTATTGTGTATAGCTTTAGGAAGAGATAAATGGATATTTAGACAATTAAAGACATAAGATAAAATGAAAAGATAAAAAGAAACCACACACTAGGGTCATTGCATCTATGCCAGATGTATCAATTGTGGTTTTAGTGAGACTCTGAGGATGGGTGAAAGATTCTAAATAACTTAGTTCAAGGAAAATTATTATATGTGGCTAAGAAAGTAAATAAGAGATTTTGAATCTAGGACTTTCCATGTTTAGAAAGAATGGAATGGCAGTGGCATTAGGGTATTTAAATAAGAAGGTAAGAGCCATTATTATTATTATTATTATTATTATTATTATTATTATTATTATTATTATTATTACCAGCCAAGCCACAACCCTAGCTGGAAAAGCAAGACGCTATAAGCCCAAGGGCTCCAACAGGGAAAAGTAGCCCAGTGAGGAAAGGGAATAAGGATGTAAATAAATGATGGGAATAAATTAACAATATATCATTCTAAAAACGGCAACAACGTCAAAATAGATATGTCATATATAAACTATAAAAAGACTCATGTCAGCCTGGTCAACATAAAAACCTTTGCTTCAAATTTGAACTTTTGAAGTTCTACTGATTCAACTACCCGATTAGGAAGATCATTCCACAACTTGGTAACAGCTGGAATAAAACTTCTAGAATACTGTGTAGTATTGAGCCTCATGATGGAGAAGGTCTGGCTATTAGAATTAACTGCCTGCCTAGTATTACGAACATGATAGTATTGTCCAGGGAGATGTGAATGTAAAGGATGGTCAGAGTTATGGAAAATCTTATGCAACATGCATAATGAACTAATTGAACGACGGTGCCAAAGATTAATATCTAGATCAGGAATAAGAAATTTAATAGAACGTAAGTTTCTGTCCAACAAAATAAGATGAGAATCAGCAGTTGAAGACCAGACAGGAGAACAATACTCAAAACAAGGTAGAATGAAAGAATTAAAACACTTTTTTCAGAATAGATTGATCACCGAAAATCTTAAAAGACTTTCTCAATGAGCCAATTTGTTGTGCAATTGAAGAAGACACAAACTTAATGTGTTTTTCAAAAGTAAATATGCTGTCGAGAATCACACCTAAAATTTCAAAAGAGTCATACAAATTTAAAGAAACATTATCAATACTGAGATCCGGATGTTGAGGAGCCACTGTCCTTGACCTACTTACAATCATACTTTGAGTTTTGTTAGGATTCAACTTCATACCCCCTAATTTACACCATGCACTAATTTTAGCTAAATCTCCATTAAGGGATTCACCAACCCTAGATCTACATTCAGGGGATAGAATTGATGCAAAGAGAGTAGCATCATCTGCATATGCAACAAGCTTGTTTTCTAGGCCAACCCACATGTCATGTGCATACAGTATGAAAAGTAATGGGCCAAGAACACTACCCTGTGGAACACCGGATATCACATTCCTATACTCACTATGGTGCCCATCAACAACAACCCTTTGAGATCTATTACTTAAAAAATCAATAATAATGCTAAGAAACTACCCACCCACTCCCAACTGTTTGAGTTTGAAAACAAGGGCCTCATGATTAACACGGTCAAAGGCAGCACTAAAATCAAGGCCATTCATACGAACTTCCTGACCACAATCAAGGGATTTCTGTACAGCATTGGAGATTGTAAGAAGGGCATCACATGCTCCAAGGCCTTTACGAAAACCAAATTGCAAACTAGGGAATAGATGATTACCTTCAGCAAACCTATTAAGACGTTTTGCCAGAAGACGTTCAAAAACTTTAGATACTATGGGAGTTATGAAAATTGGGCGGTAGTCAGTCGGACTTGAGCTACCACAAACACATTTACATAGAGGAGTAACATTACCAATTCTCCAACAAGTGCTAAAAGCTCCTCTTCTTACTAACTTGCGCAAAATAACAGATAACTTTGGAGCTAAGAAATCGGCTGTCTTTTTAAAAAACAAAGAAAAAATACCATTTGGGTCTACACCTCCATAAGCATCAAGGTCCATCAACAGAGCTTTAATTTTACGAGATCGAAAAGCTCAGCTAGTTAGTTTAGCCTCAGGAAA
Organism: Palaemon carinicauda; assembly: GCF_036898095.1. NCBI lineage: Eukaryota > Metazoa > Arthropoda > Malacostraca > Decapoda > Palaemonidae > Palaemon > Palaemon carinicauda. The sequence goes on along the minus strand of NC_090732.1, from coordinate 50,699,364 downwards.
ACAGGAATGAGGAAGTTCAAGCTTTTCTTTACTCTGTTTACTGTCAAAAAAATCAGCCAAAAGGGTTGCCTTTTCCTTTGGACAGTGAGTGACTGAGCCATCTGGTTTAAGTAAAGGAGGAACTGTTGCATCAACACCAAAGAATGCAGATTTAAGGGTAGACCACCATTTATGTTCTTGATTTGTACCAGAAAGGGTTTATTTTATGGTTAAATTGTATTCCTTTTTAGTTGAGGCATAAACTCTCTGAGCAAAAGCTCAAAACTGAGTATAGTTATTCCAGGTCAAATCTGATCTGTTACCCTTCCAAAGATGATAGGCCTCCTGCTTCTCCAAATAAGCACGTCTACACTCATCATTGAACCACGGTTTGTCCTGCACTCAGTACCTTAGCACATGAGAAGGGATACGCCTTTCAATTATGTTGACTTGATTCTCATTCAAAGGGACAACAGGATCTAGACTACTATATAATTGTGACCAATTCAAGCACAAAAGATCATGCATAATCCCATTCTAGTCTGCTTGGGATTTCATATAAATTTTACAAGCGTATGATATATCAGGGACAGGCTGCTCAGTTTTCATTACTAATGAAATCGAGGCATGATCAGACGTCCCAACTGGAGAACCGACCTTACTAGTTATAACGCCAGGGGAGTCAGTGTATACGAGGTCCAAGCAGTTACCAGACCTGTGAATAGCTTCATTTAGAGGCAAAGTCTAAAGCTCTTAAGCCATGGCGATCAGTAGGAGAGATAGAACTTAACCACTCCCTATGGTGAACATTAAAATCACCAACAAAGACAAACGAAGCCTTTCTATCATCTTCTTGTATCGTGGCCATAATGGTAAGAAGACAATCGAAGATAGAATCATCCATGTCTGGATTCTGGTAGATCGAACACAAATAAAAGTTGTTATGCCTGCCACAAAGTTTTATTACCTGAATCTCATGGCATCCACATTGATAGCAGGACTTATGAGAATCAGGGTACTTAGTCCTAATATACACCGCCATTCCCCTTGCCCTAGGGATGGCATCACGTTCCAACATTATTGGCTTCCTAAAACCAGATATAAGGAGCTCAGATGATTACCTCATATTAGAAACCAAAGTTTCTGAGCACAAAAGAATATCATACTGTCTGGACGCAACTGTAAGATCCTGAATATTTGCATGAAAACCATGAATGTTGCAATACAGAAGACGACATTGACGAAATCTAGGACGTACTGGTCCCGGATTTCGCTCAATGTCTCCAGAGAGCATAAGAATTAATAGAAATAAAAAAAAGAGACATCATACTTAAAAACTATATTAACAAGAATTATAACAAAAATAATATGTACAGAATTGTAAATAAAGTGATTGATGAAACCCATAGACTATAGTAAAAAGTCGGAAAAACTGGTCAACACGGAGGAGCCGATACACCATGCAAGGCTAAATACCCTCCAGGATAGGCACTTTAACTGAAGGGAGGACAGTAAAGATGATTTTGAGAAAAAGAAGAATTGGAAAAGGAAAAGACGACCTCTTGATAAACCACCAGGCATCCATGGCCCTTCTATTAAGCCTGCCCAGCACACCATTTAAAAAAGAACAAGAGGAAGAAAAAAAAAAATAAGATAGAAAAGTGTGCCCGAATGTACCCTCAAGCAAGAAAACTCTAACCCAAGACAGTGGAAGACCATGGTGCAAAGGCTATGGCACTACACAAGACTAGAGAACAATGGTTTAATTTTGGAGTGTTCTTCTCCTAGAAGAGCTGCTTACCATAGCTAAAGAGTCTCTTCTACCCTTACCAAGAGGAGGGGAATTGCTGTTCGTAGGAATAACTTAAGATTATGTATCCATTCAGAGTATATGAAGGATCATATTGGTGTTGTATTAAGAAGAGAGGCGACTGGAAGTAGATCTAATAATTTTTGGGTATATATAAAATTTTAACTCCGATGAAATTTCAGATTAAAGGAAAATTTAGTTTGAGAGTCCCGAAAAAGTAATCAAATGAAAGGAGTTTAATTAAGGGTTAGGAAGTAGTTAACATCAGGGGAGATAATGTTCACACATGAGCTAGCTGGAAACAAGCTCATAGAATTTAAATAGAATCTTTTAAATATGAAAATGAAGTCTACAGACCATTGAACATGTATGAAGTTATAAAGATGATAGGGATTAAAATATAATAAGCAGGATGAGGATAACAGAAGTTTAGTGCTCAAAGTTTTGTTTTTCTTATATACAGAGTTACGGGAGTACTATTGCATAACACAGTGTTTAAAACTCCCAAGGTAACCAATGACTTTGCAGAGAAATGAAAAATTGTGCTACATGGTAGTGACTTCATAGATAAATGATTATGAAAAAATAGATTTAAAAAAATGAATGATGGATATAACGACATGAAGTTTAAAAATAGAGCATTCATGGGTACGTGGAACAAGTAATCCTTTTACATGGAACATAGAAGGTATAAGAAACGCAGTGGTGAAAAGGTTTAATATACATTTACGTGAAAGTATATTAAAGAAAAAGACTAGGAGGTAACGGTTTTCAACCCTTTCAAAACCAGCACTTTACCAAAAATATTTGACACCCAAATTCTAGGCTCTTTATGGGTCATTTGACATATAATGGAAAATGCTCATATCTATAAAAATAAGAGAGAGAAAAAATAATAACTGGAACTAAAAATATGTCAACATAGCTCAAAGTTGGATACAATGGCAATTATAAGGTTAAGTAAAATAATGTATCAAAATGGGAAAATGAGGATTACTGGTTTGGCATGGTGGGTACTTTATGTCTGGATGAAGGACATGTTCAGGAGAACTTATTTAGAGGAATTGTTATTCATCCATATGGTAATGTAGATGACCCAGAAAAATAGTCCGAACTTCGACAGGAAAACACGAATTTGGATTAAGTATATAACATGAATACGCCTCATGAAAAGCCTGAAGGAGTAAGCAGAGCGTGATATGTGATAATATATTAGCTTTGAGAAGAATTGTAACTGAATTTATAGAGGTAATAAAGATGCTAGTGTACATATGATTACTCAAAAAGAAGGAAAAGAGCATAGCTTAACCCTGTGTTACTGACCAAAAGTATTTGGTTCATCAGCAACCTGGTACCCTCATGATGACCTCAATATTTTTATCTTATAACTCCTTTCTTCTTGTATATATATGTATATATATATATATATATATATATATATATATATATATATATATATATATATATATATATATATGTATATATATATGTATGTATATATATATACATATATATATATATATATATATATATATATAAATATATATATATATATATATATATATATATATATATATATATATATATATATATATATATATATATATATATATATATATATATATATATATATAAAATAGGGACTTTGATAACTAATCATTCCTTAATACTATGTTAGGTGTAAAGGAAAAAAAGAATGATATTTACTATTTGTTAAAAATATTTGTAAAAAATAACATGGAAAAGATACATAGATCAACAAAACAGCCTATAAAATTGTGTACACTTGTCCTGAGCTCTTACGATGATCTTGACGATGGGAATGTGCCAATTTTCATTGCCTTATGCCGAAAAACGCCCAACCTGTGATGTTGGTTACAAAAATAAGAAAATAATTTTGTGAAAGAAAGCATTACTTTGAAAATGTGTGCGTCAAACCACCTAAATCTAATTCAAAAGGTGTCAAAAAAAGAAATTTTCTCTGAAAGGGCCATTTGACAAAAGGTATTTCCCCTATAGCTCACTCAGAAATCAATATAAGTCCCTCAAATTATATAAAATAGCCACACAGTCCCAGTATAACCTCACTGTATAGCAACACTATTCACCAATGTTCACTAAAAATTTCATTACCTTTTAGGAATATCACTTAGACCGACGAAAGTAATCTAGGGAATATCTGGAGCTCAGACTGACACATCCTACATTGACTGATACACATCATCAACTTACTGGAAAAGTAGAAGGAACTAAGGGACTTTTGAAAAATACAGTTCTGCGCATGGGCCAGGTACCCACATGGGGTCCATGATAATTACGCAGGGTTAAAAGACTAGAAGGAAAAGTGAGAGATATATTAGAAGAATTTATCCAAGACCAACATGAAATTTATCTATAAAACAGTTGATTAACTTATGGAATCGGTAATGTAAAAGTGAACATAGATAGTGATAGTGGTTAAAGATGGTATTTGACTAAGTTAGGAGTAGCTGTTATGTGCTATTGATATAATGCTATTTGTAGACAATGAAGAACGGCAATTGGAGTGGTAATGGAAGAGTTAATATATCTTTGCAAGAGATGAGAAAATGAATAAGTCAATAAAGGTATATAAAAGCCAGGAGGAAAAATCCAATTTAGGCATTGGTGGAAATATATAATCAATTTATTGAAATAGTTAGTTGGGATTGATAATTTGTTCATACCAAGTATATAAGAAGAATTTATATTGTAGAGATGATAAGGAATGGCCAAAGTGTTAGCGTAGATGAACGATGAATGAAAATGCTAAACTTTTCGAAAATGTTAGTAAAAAGAGTGGAGAATTATTTAAAAAATAATTTGAATAATTTCATATAACAGTGGTATCGGACAAGGAAAGTTTTAGCATTCAGAAACAATTAATACAAGAAATGGAAGATGCAAGTGTATGGGAAAGGTGTGCAGGAGAATAAATAAATAAATAAATATATATATATATATATATATATATATATATATATATATATATATATATATATATATATATACATACATATATATATATATATATATATATATATATATATATATATATATATATATATATATATATATATATATATATGTATATATATATATATATATATATATACGTATATATGTATATATATATATACGTATATATATATATATATATA
>NC_090732.1:50682382-50691396 GCF_036898095.1 Palaemon carinicauda | reverse complement strand
ATTCCGTTTTTTATGACTAGCATAGAGATTCACCCATTCTTGTGATTCCAATTTTTTCAAAAGACTAGCATAGAGGTTCACCCATTGTTGTGATTACATTTTTTTTTGTACTAGCATAGAGATTCACCCATTTTGGTGATTCCATTTCTTTTATGATTAGTATAAAGGTTCACCCATAGTTGTGATTCCGTTTTATTTCGTCCAACATAGTGTCACCCATAGTTGTGATCTCATTTTTTTTCCTGACTAGCCTAGAGGGTCACTTACTGTATAGTGGTGATTCCATTTTTTATTGTGTAGTAGTTGTCATATATATCATTACTTGTTTGGATGCATTACAACCGGACAGCCTAAGCTCACCCATTTTCGTGGCGCTGGTTTTCAAGTTAGGCTCCTGTTCAATTACTCGCAAGGCTTGCTATATTTGGTGATAATTCTTTCTCGTAGGGTATTTTTCGCAGCCTGTGTGCATTTTCCCCAGCTCCATCTTCATCCTTCCTTCCATGAGACTCTTGCATAAGGCTAGAACGTCTTTCCCCTCCGTGTAATTTCTTGCACGGTCAACATCGTACGTTGTGCTGTTGAGTTTGTTCTTGTCGCTGTCTCCACAAGAAGTTAGCAAAATGACTGCTGCTGAAATCAGTGCATTTGTGGATTTGGCAGAACGACAAGGCTATGAGGGAGAAGCATTGCGAAGGTATGTGCGGGAGCTCATGAATGAAGACAAAGCCCGGAGAAGGACAGAGCAAGAAAGGATGCGGTATGAAAGAGAGAGAGCGCATGAATTAAGAATGCAGGAGATGGACGCCCGATTGGCACAACTCAACCACTTGCCACCTCAACGCAATGTTGCCAAAGTCCAGCAGGACAATCTCAGGAAGGTCCAGTTCATAGAAGGAGTTACCAAAAAACTCCCTACAGTGGAGTCCCCGGTGACCACGTCCCAGCTCAGCAAGAAGTGCGAACTAAGGGCAGTGAGCCACATTGGACAGGAGGGCTACGACCTGCGTTTGGGTCAAGAGCCCATGAAGGTGGTACAGCATGTGCCCCTCAGGTGCATGAAGGCTGCCAAGCCGGAGCCTAAAGCTTTGAGGACGCGACCTGCAGGGAAAGATGAAAGGCTAGGTGCCATTAACTTTGGGGAAATACCTTGGCTAAGTGAGGAGGCCCAAGAGTTCTCCTCCTCCAGCAGTGAGTCTGAGCCTCACACACCAGAAGTTAATTCTGGTGAAAGTGTGCTGCATCCTACCACAGGGGATAGAGCTATTTCCAGCACCATGCCAGGGGTCTCAGAGGAGGGCCAGGAGTCTCCCCTTCTAGAAATGAGTAAGCCTCGTACCCGAGAGAGCTCCCCAGCTAAAGCAATGATGCTTCCCACCAGGCCAGAGGTCTCAGAGGAGGACCGAGGGGAAACAGCCATCTTTCCAGAGACCCCAAGGAGCCAAACAGAGCCCATCATCAGATTTCAGCTGTCGGACGAGACGCTGAAAGACTACGGGGAAGCTGCCGATTCAGACGAAGCAGAAATGATTACTCTCTCAAAGGAGAACTTCCCGCAGAAGGATGGGGTGCTCCTCAGAATCACCCGAGGCTCTCATGATCCTGCCGAGGCCCTGCGCCAGCATGTAGTTGTCCCCCGTAATTCCCGCTTGTCGGTGCTACGAATGGCCCATGAGGGACTGGGAGGGCACTCTGGGGTGAAGCACACAACCAAACTGCTGCAGCCCCATTTCTTCTGGCTGGGCTTGCAGAAGGGTGTTAAGGCTTCCGCAAACTCTTGCCAACCGTGCCAAGTCTCCGGTAACTATAAGCAAATGCTGAGGGCCTCGCTCCAACTCATCCCATCCATTAGTGTCACAGAACTGACACAATTCTTTTATTGGTATGGCTTCCTAGCCACATTTCAGAAGGACGAAGGTTCCCACTTCATGGCAGAGGAGTCACGACCTCTGACCATACTCATAATTCATTTTTGGCTTCACCAGGTGCAAGCAGGAATTCCCAACTGTGGGATTTACTTGAATTTCTTCCAGACATGGGATAAACTCCAAACTCAAGAGAATGAGCTCTCAGGCATGGGCTCATCTCTTGAGCATCTTGGATCTTATTGTGCGGACCAAAAGTTCCCGCTGACATTCCTAGAGGACCGTAATCCTCTAAACTACTTGACTGAGCTACGTAATGGGAATAAAGGGCTCATGAGGTGCGGCATAGACCTCCAGAACTACAACTGGAAGGTCAAGCGCCTAAAGAACTCGTATGAGAGAGATGTGTTCTCCCGGCATTAGTGCCCAATGCACAGTGCCATGTCCATAGCGTAGCCATAGTCAGTAGGTTAATTTAGTTTGTATGAAAAAATATTTATTGGCCTTGGTGTCTCCCCAGGTAGATAAACTTAAGGAGCCATCTTGGCATCATTATTTGCATTGAATTTATTTTCATGTATTTATTTTATCCTTTTTTTTGCATATATGCCAATTTTCTTTAATTTTATGCCTACCACTGCACTAGGTCACTTAACTTTAACCATTTTTTTTACATTTAAATTTTCAATTTTGCATTTTTTAATTTTTTCAGTTGCTGCCTCACAGCCAGCATACTTATTTCTATGTGGCACTTAAAGTTAATTTACAGTCAAAATACCGTAAAATGATGACCCTAGTTGCAGCTTAGATATTTATCCATTATCGTGGTGAGACTCACTGAGGGAGGAATCATTAAGGCTAGTGGCTTCAGACCTTGCTTGCAGAGTTCTTGTCCTGTTTTAGGACAAAATCTCTGCTAAAATGGGGGGCTGTTAGTAATGGCGGTCATTACGCCACCTTTTTTCCAATAACAAAAGACCCCGCCAGCATGGGTCGAAATGCCACGAGTTTTGGGACCCTACCCAGAGTCTCACCCCCCTCCCACCATCCTATACCAGTCTACTCCCCCTGAGATCTCAATTTCAGCTACCTTCTACAAGTCACGTGAGAACATCGAGGTCCCAGGACAAGGGAAGCGAGCTGTGAAGGATGTGGGGACACGAGATCAAGCCTGACCAATAGGACAGCGGTCAGGCCAATCCCCCCTACCCCCCCCCCAATTGGGGGTCAAGTGGGGTTGATCTACCCAGGGAAAACTGGGGATCCTTCTTCGTAAGTCAGCATCCATAAGGAGAACATCTGCTCCTTCTTCACTCAACCTCCTTGAGGGAAACATCATCTCTCTTCACCCTCAAGACATCAGGGAGGCAGGACCTCTGTCTACATCTTTCCACAAGGGAAAGAAACCAGAGTCATTTTTACTAAAGGTAAGGTGTCTGATTTTGAGATTCTCAATATCCTTACCCAACCTGCCATCCCTTCATTATCACACCCCATTTCTCCTTATCCTCTAAAGAAAATCCTACCCACTGAACCTTGTATCCTATCCCCCTATACCCAGACCACGTGTGCAGTTTAGTCCTAGTTTTAATACATTCACCCCGTGACAGTGTTGATTCCCATGTGTAACGTTTAAATCCCTAAGCTTTGCATTTTCATTTAATTTGCTTAAAGGTTTTAACCACACGACTTCATCGTGTTCCCAGCCGGTAGAAGTAAGTGTGCTGTTAATAATTCAATTTATTTCCCCCTTCCAGGGAACGTGATTGCTGTGCTGGCGTTTCATCCACGGCCAACCAAACTCCATTCGAAGCTCCTCGTGGCTCAAACTAAAATAGTTATCTGCTCTGCTCCCCTTTCATTTATTTCTATTTAAATATTATTGTAAATACATCTTTTTGTCAGTATTCCTTGTATCATTGCTGACTGGCGACCTTTATCATTATTATTTGTTTGTTATGGCCCTTGAGTCCCTTAAGCAAGGCCGGACTCGAACCAGTGGCCCGTAACATATTGGCGACCAAATGCCAGGATTCGCTAAGACAGTAATTTAAAATTAATTTTATCAAAGTCAAATTCCCCCCTTTTTTCTGTCTTTAGCGACTTGACGAACCTCAATTTCATTTTAAGTAAATTATATAATCACTGGAGTTGGAACCGTGGAAGAAAACAGCAAAAGCATTCTATTCTCATTGTTAAAGTTTTGTGTTTACTAGTGCGTGTTCGTACCGCGAACCCTTTTGTTTTGAAAACCGCGTGGTAGATATTAGTCCTATTGTTTATCAGGATAGCCAACCGCGTGAAAAGAATTTGTGTTCTGTTTTTTTTTTCTGAGTGTTTATTATCAAAGTGGTTAAAATTTTCATTTATTATATATATTGTGCATTAAGTGAATGTGTTATTTTGTGTTTTTTAAAAAAAAAAGTGAAGTGAAACTTACGAAATTTTAGGACAAAAACCGTGGCAGGCTGAGCACGTGTTCATTTCAAAACATGGCCAACCTGATATAACTCAGCCCATCGCCGTGTTTCCGAACGAAACCGAGGTTTAATATTGTCTGTTATTATTATCTTTGTTTACCAATTCTATGCAGACCCGAGATTTTAGTCGAATTATTGTACCTTGGTAAGTGATTCACGCACATCAATCATTTAATCTTGTGCATGGAATATTTTATCATTTATCTTTAGTGCTAGGATACCGGCTAGTCTCATATAGGAACTTTTGGCTTACGATTCACGTAAACGTTTTACGGCCGTGAGGCATAATTCTGTAGAGTAACGGTTAAACCACGTGGCGTTCCTTATTTCGATTTTTTTTTCTTTTGATAGTAAGGGTTCTTAATTTCATTTTATTACTTTATCGTGGGATATTATTTTTATCTACATTTTTTTGAAGGGGATAATTTTCGTTAGACTGTGTAATATGGTTAACCTAAAGATAAAGGACTTAGCCTATGATGTCACATTTAATTTAATTTTTTTCAGTCAGGGTATAGGATCATTTAGATAAAATATTTGGAGGTGTAATTTTTTAAACTCATTTTATTTTATTAAAGAGAAAGTATGTAAAGGGGTTGATGTTCTTAACGAAGCATTAAGCAATCTTCGTGACATTGTTTGTTTATTTAATTTGTTATACTTTAAGTATAGATACAAACTTTGCTTTAAAGTCACAGAGTTGCAAGTAGTGGTGTTGCAAGAACTCACCCACACATTTTTACAATCCCAATTTTTTCCTTAAGTCTAGCATAGGAGGGTCACGCATCGTGGAGATTCCATTTTTTTTCCTTAAGACTAGCATAGGAGGGTCACACATCGTGGAGATTCCAATTTTTTTCCTTAAGACTAGCATAGGAGGGTCACACATCGTGGTGATTCCATTTTTTTTCTTAAGACTAGCATAGGAGGGTCACACATCGTGGTGATTCCATTTTTTTCCTTAAGACTAGCATAGGAGGGTCACACATCGTGGTGATTCCATTTTTTTCCTTAAGACTAGCATAGGAGGGTCACACATCGTGGAGATTCCATTTTTTTTCCTTAAGACTAGCATAGGAGGGTCACACATCGTGGTGATTCCATTTTTTTTCCTTAAGACTAGCATAGGAGGGTCACACATCGTGGAGATTCCATTTTTTTTTCCTTAAGACTAGCATAGGAGGGTCACACATCGTGGTGATTCCATTTTTTTCCTTAAGACTAGCATAGGAGGGTCACACATCGTGGAGATTCCAATTTATTCCTTAAGACTAGCATAGGAGGGTCACACATCGTGGAGATTCCATTTTTTTCCTTAAGACTAGCATAGGAGGGTCACACATCGTGGAGATTCCAATTTTTTTCCTTAAGACTAGCATAGGAGGGTCACACATCGTGGAGATTCCATTTTTTTCCTTAAGTCTAGCATAGGAGCGTCACACATCGTGGAGATTCCAATTTTTTTCCTTAAGACTAGCATAGGAGGGTCACACATCGTGGAGATTCCATTTTTTTCCTTAAGTCTAGCATAGGAGGGTCACACATCGTGGAGATTCCAATTTTTTTCCTTAAGACTAGCATAGGAGGGTCACACATCCTGGAGATTCCATTTTTTTCCTTAAGTCTAGCATAGGAGGGTCACACATCGTGGAGATTCCATTTTCTTTCCTTAAGACTAGCATAGGAGGGTCACACATCGCGGAGATTCCATTTTTTTTCCTTAAGTCTAGCATAGGAGGGTCACACATCGTGGAGATTCCATTTTTTTTCTTAAGTCTAGCATAGGAGGGTCACACATCGTGGAGATTCCAAATTTTTTCCTTAGGCCTAGCATAGGAGGGTCACACATCGTGGAGATTCCATTTTTTTTCCTTAAGACTAGCATAGAAGGGTCACACATCGTGGAGATTCCATTTTTTTTTTCCTTAAGTCTAGCATAGGAGGGGCACACATCGTGGAGATTCCAATTTTTTTTCCTTAAGCCTAGCATAGGAGGGTCACACATCGTGGAGATTCCATTTTTCTTCCTTAAGACTAGCATAGGAGGGTCACACATCGTGGAGATTCCATTTTTTTCCTTAAGACTAGCATAGGAGGGTCACACATCGTGGAGATTCCATTTTTTTCCCTTAAGACTAGCACAGAGGGTCATTCATTGTTGTGATTCCATTTTTATATGACTAGCATAGAGATTCACCCATTGTTGTGATTCCAATTTTCTAAAGACTAGCATAGAGATTCACCCATTGTTGTGAGTCCGTTTTTTTTATGACTAGCATAGAGATTCACCCATTGTTGTGATTCCATTTTTTTCAAAAGACTAGCATAGAGGTTCACCCATTGTTGTGATTCCATTTTTATATGACTAGCATAGAGATTCACCCATTGTTGTGATTCCAATTTTTTAAAGACTAGCATAGAGATTCACCCATTGTTGTGATTCCGTTTTTTTATGACTAGCATAGAGATTCACCCATTCTTGTGATTCCAATTTTTTCAAAAGACTAGCATAGAGGTTCACCCATTGTTGTGATTACATTTTTTTTTGTACTAGCATAGAGATTCACCCATTTTGGTGATTCCATTTCTTTTATGATTAGTATAAAGGTTCACCCATAGTTGTGATTCCGTTTTATTTCGTCCAACATAGTGTCACCCATAGTTGTGATCTCATTTTTTTTCCTGACTAGCCTAGAGGGTCACTTACTGTATAGTGGTGATTCCATTTTTTATTGTGTAGTAGTTGTCATATATATCATTACTTGTTTGGATGCATTACAACCGGACAGCCTAAGCTCACCCATTTTCGTGGCGCTGGTTTTCAAGTTAGGCTCCTGTTCAATTACTCGCAAGGCTTGCTATATTTGGTGATAATTCTTTCTCGTAGGGTATTTTTCGCAGCCTGTGTGCATTTTCCCCAGCTCCATCTTCATCCTTCCTTCCATGAGACTCTTGCATAAGGCTAGAACGTCTTTCCCCTCCGTGTAATTTCTTGCACGGTCAACATCGTACGTTGTGCTGTTGAGTTTGTTCTTGTCGCTGTCTCCACAAGAAGTTAGCAAAATGACTGCTGCTGAAATCAGTGCATTTGTGGATTTGGCAGAACGACAAGGCTATGAGGGAGAAGCATTGCGAAGGTATGTGCGGGAGCTCATGAATGAAGACAAAGCCCGGAGAAGGACAGAGCAAGAAAGGATGCGGTATGAAAGAGAGAGAGCGCATGAATTAAGAATGCAGGAGATGGACGCCCGATTGGCACAACTCAACCACTTGCCACCTCAACGCAATGTTGCCAAAGTCCAGCAGGACAATCTCAGGAAGGTCCAGTTCATAGAAGGAGTTACCAAAAAACTCCCTACAGTGGAGTCCCCGGTGACCACGTCCCAGCTCAGCAAGAAGTGCGAACTAAGGGCAGTGAGCCACATTGGACAGGAGGGCTACGACCTGCGTTTGGGTCAAGAGCCCATGAAGGTGGTACAGCATGTGCCCCTCAGGTGCATGAAGGCTGCCAAGCCGGAGCCTAAAGCTTTGAGGACGCGACCTGCAGGGAAAGATGAAAGGCTAGGTGCCATTAACTTTGGGGAAATACCTTGGCTAAGTGAGGAGGCCCAAGAGTTCTCCTCCTCCAGCAGTGAGTCTGAGCCTCACACACCAGAAGTTAATTCTGGTGAAAGTGTGCTGCATCCTACCACAGGGGATAGAGCTATTTCCAGCACCATGCCAGGGGTCTCAGAGGAGGGCCAGGAGTCTCCCCTTCTAGAAATGAGTAAGCCTCGTACCCGAGAGAGCTCCCCAGCTAAAGCAATGATGCTTCCCACCAGGCCAGAGGTCTCAGAGGAGGACCGAGGGGAAACAGCCATCTTTCCAGAGACCCCAAGGAGCCAAACAGAGCCCATCATCAGATTTCAGCTGTCGGACGAGACGCTGAAAGACTACGGGGAAGCTGCCGATTCAGACGAAGCAGAAATGATTACTCTCTCAAAGGAGAACTTCCCGCAGAAGGATGGGGTGCTCCTCAGAATCACCCGAGGCTCTCATGATCCTGCCGAGGCCCTGCGCCAGCATGTAGTTGTCCCCCGTAATTCCCGCTTGTCGGTGCTACGAATGGCCCATGAGGGACTGGGAGGGCACTCTGGGGTGAAGCACACAACCAAACTGCTGCAGCCCCATTTCTTCTGGCTGGGCTTGCAGAAGGGTGTTAAGGCTTCCGCAAACTCTTGCCAACCGTGCCAAGTCTCCGGTAACTATAAGCAAATGCTGAGGGCCTCGCTCCAACTCATCCCATCCATTAGTGTCACAGAACTGACACAATTCTTTTATTGGTATGGCTTCCTAGCCACATTTCAGAAGGACGAAGGTTCCCACTTCATGGCAGAGGAGTCACGACCTCTGACCATACTCATAATTCATTTTTGGCTTCACCAGGTGCAAGCAGGAATTCCCAACTGTGGGATTTACTTGAATTTCTTCCAGACATGGGATAAACTCCAAACTCAAGAGAATGAGCTCTCAGGCATGGGCTCATCTCTTGAGCATCTTGGATCTTATTGTGCGGACCAAAAGTTCCCGCTGACATTCCTAGAGGACCGTAATCCTCTAAACTACTTGACTGAGCTACGTAATGGGAATAAAGGGCTCATGAGGTGCGGCATAGACCTCCAGAACTACA